>NC_069386.1:100216893-100519924 GCF_027475565.1 Acinonyx jubatus
TGGCTTCTAGACTGAGTCACAACGAGGTAGATATCCACTGCAGAATTAAAGAAATTAACAACCAAATATTTTTAAGCTTTATTTTAAATACTTTTAAACTTACTAAATAGTGGCAAAGATAGCCTAAAGCATTCCCCTATAGCTTCTTTATAAAACTCCAGTTGACAAATCCAAAAGGAATTAAAGAACCAAACATCATTATTTTGCAACTTCTAATAATTACTGAATGGCTGGTAACACCTAAAGTTGATCAACTGTAACATCACAAAAAGATAGACAACTAGATTATTTAGCTGCTTCCTGACAGAAGCCCATGCCACACCTCTGAATTATTCTTGACTAAATTTAAGAGTTATTTGCGGTGTGGGGGCAGCGAGGCATACCTCTAAATCTACTAGTATATAAGCAATACAGGAGCTAAAGGAACATGTTAAACTAAATCATGAGAAAATAATGAGCAAAACCCAGAATGTAGGAAATCCTATAGGACAGACGACCCTGTTTCTTCGAAAAGTTATTAGGGGGTAAAAAGGAATATCAAACTGTAACAAACTAAAAGAGAATTAGACATTTATCAAATATAATGTGTGAATCTTGTTTGAATCCTTATTCAAAGAAACCAATTTGTAAAGAACACCTGTGGGAAAATCAGAGAAATGTAAACACTGGTTAGATATTCTAAAGTAAGGAATTTATGTTAATTTCAAGCATAATATTTTTAGGTTTTTATAATTTAGATATAGTGAAGTATTTATCAATGAAATGACATATCTGGGATTTGCTTTAAAATAAGTCAGTGATGGAAGGTATAGGAGGCAGAAGGGATAACATAAGATAACCTATGTTTATGTTAACAGTTGAGGCTACGTAAAAGGCACTTGGCAGGCAGCTCGTTATCTTATCCTAATTTTGTGTACATTTGAACATTTATATAATATCTTAAAAACTGGTTACAACCCTGACAGATTTTCTAGAGATCCTTCCCCATGATAATTTTTATGTGCCAGGGAAATAGGCCAGTCACTTCAATACCTTGAAATAATATGTTGGCTGGCTGTAACAGTTACCTCACCCAACAGGTGAGTTTCTGCAGATGCAGGACTCTATGACTCTACAAATATGTCTAAAGGGTGTCCTCTGGCCCAAAGTATTCAAGAGATGCAGTTGGAACAACTTGTAGCTTCTTTCATAAAGAAAAATCCTCTCCATTTTTCTTTAGTGTATAAAACAGCCAGTATTATGGAGCACCTATGTCTGGAGCATTGTAGAAGATAAGAGTTAAGAAGGGGCCTTTGTCTTTATGAAATAAATTCAAACATTCATCAAGTCGTCCACATGTGCTGGGCAATTTGCTGGGGATTCAGTGATGAGTACAAACAGTCCCTCTTCTCCAAAAGAGTCTAAAAAACTGCTACTGAGGCTATAATCAGACAAAATTCTAGTGAGTAAATGTCCTCTCAGCCCTGACTATAACAAATTTACCTCAGTTCACAAAATCTTTGATCAGCCCAATACAAATTATCCTCTAATTACCACAAACTCAATAGAGAATGTAGAACCGTAGGGAATATATTCATTTATATAAACGGGAATTAGGAATGGTTCATATAATCTAGGACTCATAATCTAAGATTCATCAAAGATTAGATAGTTGCCCTCTCCTGGCAAATTTTAATACTGCAGTCTGGCTCAACCTAATACTGGGATCAAATTACAGGGGTATACTGCAAATAAATCAGTGCGGGAATACCCAGCCATGAAGGAGTTTCAAGAGCTGAACAAAGAAAACAGCAATTTTTTAAAAAGGAGAGGGAAGGGGGTAAGGGGGAGTTAAATAAATCAGTAAAATATTATTAGTAAAATTAAACAATGTCAGAGATTAGGACTCTTATTCTCTATCATCCTCCCAACACTGCTACTTTCAAGATAGGATCTTGGACAGGTCCTCTCAGTATTTCAGTTTCCTTACCTATAAAATGGGAATAATATCACCTACCCCCTAGGGCTCTTGTGAAGGCAACAAAGGTTATGCATGTCAAGAATTCAGCACCTAGTTAAATCCTCAGCAGTGTCTGTTGTTATTCAGATGTCAGCTCAGGCTTCCCTGCTTCTATCTCCCAACACAGATAAACTCCTTTGCTAAGTGCTCTCCTTGAGCACTCTTTATCCTTACATCCCTCAATCAGTAATTACACACACTCACTCAGGTGATTCTGATGAATACCTGTTTTTGTCCAAAAGACTGTACATTCCATAAGGGCAGACACTCATCCTGTGTTCCTAGCATTCAGTGCCGGGCCTGGCACTCAGCAAATGTGTTAATTGAAACTGTAAAATTGCCAGTCAGTCTTTTGAATAATCGTATTTAGCACTGGTATAGGTATAGGTTGAATTGTGTTCCCTCCCCAAAAAGATACCTTGAAATTCTAAACCCTCATACCTCAGAATGTGACCTATATGGAAATAAGCTAATTACATCTGCAATTACTGTAACTAAGACGGGGCATACTGGTCTACAGTGGACTCAGTCCTAGGTGACTGGTATCTTTAAAAGAGGAGAATTTGGACAGCAACAGAGGCAGGGATTAGAATAATGCGAGCAAACACTGAGGATTGATAGCTACCACCAGAAGCTGGGCAGAGGCAAGAAAGTTCTCCCCACTACAATTTTCAGAGGGAGTATGGTTGCACCCACACCTTGATTTTGGACTTTTAGCCTCTAAATAACAGAGCTCTATTGTCTCACAATTCTAAACATCCCAATTTGTGGTACTTTGTGTCAGCCAATGAAACTAAGAGAAGTATTAATTTGATGGCTTTGTTTGGTATTTAAAGGTATGTATAGGGATTTTTTTTTTCTCCAAGGCCAGAAAAATTGTTTATAGATAATATATTTTTAAAAGAAACCATTAGGGCAAGTTTTTCTCGTCTATTCTCAATGGCTTCTTAATGGCTTTTTAAAAACATGCTCATTTTTTTTTTAATGTTTATTTATTTTTGAGAGAGACAGAGAGAGGCAGAGAAAGAGAGGCAGAGAGAGGGAGACAGAGGCTCCGAAGTGGGCAGCAGACAGCAGTGGGCAGCACTGACAGCAGAAAGCCCGATAAGGGGCTCAAACTCATGAACTCTGAGATCATGACCTCAGCTGAACTTAACCAACTTAGCCACCCAGGCTCCCCTTTAATGTTTATTTATTTATTTTGAGAGAGGGGGAGAGTGTGAGCAAGGGAGGGGCAGAGAGAGAGAATCCCAACGCTGTCAGCACAGAGCCCGACAAGGGGCTAGATCTGACAAACCAGGAGATCATGACCTAAGCCAAAATCAAGAGTCGCTTAACCAACTGAGCCATCCAGGCAGCCCAATGACTTCTTAACAGCTTTAATCAACTTTGACTACTCCCCAATTCCAGTCATATATTCCAACAGCCTCATTATTTTTAGTTCTTTATTCATAGTACTCTTTCTGGCAATAAACAGAATTAAGTCCTACATAAGTATTCATTAGCAAAATAAAACAAAAATCATTAGTGAATCAAGATTTAGATGAACTACATACATCCAAAAATAGCACCTCAATGATGAGATTAAGTTTTCTTTAATATACTTTCAAACTTGGGACGTAAACTCACCTTTCACCCACGATATGGGAGGGATAGTAAAAAACTTGACTTTCTGTCCCCATTCATACCTTATAAATTGTTACAATTTTTAGTTCTTCATCAGTCTGATTTGTTAAATCACAAAAATCTGTGATTCAAAAAGAAAAAAACAAAAACTTTTCTAAGTGCTAAGCACATTCAGCACGAAGTGGCTAAGACTCATTTTTGTATAAACAAAGTATCTAATTGCCTTGTGTTATCTTTAAGGAATAGATATCATCTTGCAGTGAAAATGATTGAGGCAGGGACAAGACTCCTCAACCCTGGTGGGTTAAGAAGTTCATCACCTGTGGTACCATCTCCTCATGCTACATTATACACATGCTCAAAATTTGGGACACTGTCAACTTGGTTTATGAAAACTGCTTTGGCATCCTGGATAAGACAAGCTAAAACCTACTTTAACTAAAAATGTGACAGAAGAGTCAAGACTCTTGAGTGTTCCCATAAACTCATAAAGAGGACAATTGATGAGACAAGTTACATGCACTTAACCTTTAGTAGATAATGTTATTTTAAGAATTATTGCCATTTACACCCAGGAGGGCACAGGGAATAGAAAGGGTCAGACACAGACAGGGAAAAGACAACCAAGAACCCCAGAGAATAGTAGAGCCTCCAATGTAATTAAGGTTCTGAGTAAAATATAGGAAAGATCCCTTATTGAGAAAGGAGACATCATCAAGGTAAACTCTGAATACATACAAAAACTAGGATGTGGTTAAATGGAAATGGGACAGCAACAGATAAAGATGAGCTGGTCTAAGAATCACCATGTGATGCCAGATTCAAGAGAGAGCCAGTTTCTGAGAGAGGTGACAGTATCTCTTTCAGAACTCCCTCCCAGGCTACAAGTTAAAGCCCAGTGGTGAACAATAACCAGGAGGCTTGCACAACCCTCACATAGCCCCATCCCCGCTGATCAAAGATGTACCCATGGTAAGGTACACACTGGAATGTAGAGGAAAGGTCATGGAGAGAAGGGGCAGTGCAGGGAGAAATGACAAATTCCCCAGAACACCAGAATTTAGTATCGGTCCACTCAGGAGAAACAAAAAATAATTCAGAGAATAATTTGGGGAATTTTCTATTTTACAACACTGAAGTCAATACCATTAACCAGGAATTAATATAGACAGATATAAAAATACAGAGTATCTTGTTTACAAGCATATAAAAGTGAGAATTTGAAAGAAGTTTGTTTCTATCCAAAACAATTTATAGTAGTCACTGACTTATGCTCTCTAAAGAAATAAAAATTAGAGATTGTGCAGAATTGTTTTATTAGTCTCTGCCATATTTGCTACAGACTTAAAAGTCTCCTTCCTTCTCTCTCCCACCTAGGCTGGCCCACAATCTGGACCACTGCCATTTGAAGTTTATTCCTTTAAGTTCAGCATCATCCTCATTGTCCTCTCCTCTCCGTCTTCTGTACCTCTAAGAAATAGATGTTAATTCCTTAAGTATGATCCCTTAGAGGCTTTCAAACTTTTGACCACAACCCACAGTTCAGAAATATATTAACATTTGGAGCCAGTACGCACCAAAAAAATATACCTCTAAAGTGGACTCAGAAGCTCCTCACAACTTGTATCCTTACTTCATGTTATAAACGCATCTTTCCCATTCTACTCCACCTACTTCATTTTTTTTTAATGTTTATTATTACTGAGAGAGAGAACGCAAGTAGGGAGAGGGGCAGAGAAGGGGAGGGACTGGGGGAGGGGGGTGGACAGAGATTCCGAAGCGGTCTCCACACTGACAGCATCCAGCCCGATGTGGGACTCGAATTCCCAACCCATGAGATCGATCGTGACCTGAGCCGAAGTCAGATGCTACACTGACTGAGTCACCCAGGCGCCCCTCCACCTATTTTTTTTAAGTTTTTTAAAATTTATTTTGAGAGAGAGAGCAAGCAGGAGAGGGGCATAGAGAGAGAGGGAGACAGAATCCCAAGCAAGCTCTGAGCTATCAGTGCAGAACTGGATACAGGGTTTGAACTCGTGAACTGTGAGATCATGACCTGAGCTGAAATCAAGAGTCAGGTGCTTAGCCAACTGAGCCACCCATGCGGCCCTACTTCACCTTTTTTTATGCTGGTAACCCAATGGTTAGGTCACAACTCACAGTTTGAAATACTTAGTAGATAAGACACAAGATAGCAACATAAGAAAGGAAGTAAGAGTTCGGCATTCAGGCTGTGGGAATTCAAACACCAGCCCTACCACTTGAAGCTGTCAACCTCTCTACCTCAAGGTCTTTATCATGGGGATAAGAGAACAGTGTTTATCTCAAAACTAAGGATTAACCACAGAAAGCACTTAAAGCATCAAAATATTCAATTAATGGCTGGTAATAATTCTTAAATGGTCTGTGGACTTTTTTCATTACGGTAAAATACACACAAAATTCATCACTTTAACCATTTTAAAGCGTACGGTTCAGTGGCATTTAGTACATTCACAATGTTGTACAAACATCACCACCTCTCTAGTTCCAGAACATTTTCATAACCCCAAAAGGAAACCCATTAAGCGGCCACTCCCCATTCTATCCTCCTCCCCAGGCCCAGGCAACCCCTAATCTACTTTCTGTCTCTAGGTCCAGAGACCTTTTTAAGTAATAAATTAACATTTTACTGAAACAATTTTCTAAGGTATACGGAAGTGTTCTTTGGATTCATTAGCCCTACGGCTCATGAAACAAACTTCTGCTCACCATTTGTTTAAATAAACCTTGTGGGTTAGGTGATTCTGTGACCTGTCTTTGGAGTCAGAAACCCCTCCTGTGAATTTGGAGAGATTCCCAAAGTCTGACCCATGTTATGGAGGAGACTGTATTCAGTGTCCACAAGAGACAGAATGAGCAAGACCCTAAAAGAAGTTTCTTCATTACCTTGTGGAAGATCACCGAATGACAGAATATTCACCAAATGCAGACTGCTTATTCTTCAGTCTCTGCATTTTGAAATTCTGCTCGAGTCTCGGAAATTTTTCCATCAAGAGGTAAAAAAGTGAACTTGGACACAGAACTAGAGGCCCATTTCTTGGCTTTAGTGTGTAGTATCATTTCCTTTTGGGGCCCCACCCCTCTCTCACTGATTTCCCACCCTTCCTTTGGGGTGTGGAAGACTGGGCAAAAAATAACTTTGTCCTTCGCAGGATCTACTGGGTGAGTCGCCGGATACTTGATCAAGAAAATAACAGGGACAGGGAGTTACCTTGCAAAGCAGCACTGTTATTCCTTGAGACATGATGAAGGCAGAGACTTCTCAGGCCAAATAAATAAATGTCACCAAGAGGCACAGAAGATTTGAACTGGAAAACAACGTCCTTGGTCCCAGTTGCAGAAGTCAGACTATATCTTTCTCTTTTGTGAAGACCAACACCGTTCACCCAGCAAATAAGCAGCGAAGTCCTCATTTTCCATTCTCCCTACCCATCCCCTACAGCTTTCTGGCCTTCTGGGTGAAAGCCTGACCCGCCTCAAGCACGGATAGCATTGGGCAAACCCGGCTTAGAGGTACTCCGATTCCGGGTCCCAGAGCTCAGCAAACCTTCCCGACTCCCAGGGAAGAGCTCTATGGCTTTTGAGCTTTTACAGTGGGGGCGGGGGCTTCAAACAGCAAACTAGCCGGAGAAACCTCACGCCTCAAACCCTGGGAGCATCCTGAGATGGAGTTAACTTGATGTGGACACAAACTACACCTTTCCGAAGACCCGGGTGCCCCCTGGCAAGTCAGTGAGAGTGCGGATCTCTGAGTTTGCCACAAAGGATCACCCCCAGCCTCCAAGCAGACGAAGCCGAAGTTTCACCCCAGATCTATCAAAGAGTGAGACCTCGAGAAAAAGACCTGGGAAGCCCTCCCTTCCGCAAGCGCCAGGTGATCCTAATCCTGGCAAGTGTGGGTCCAGCACGTGCTTCAAGCATCCGGCCCTGGACGCTCAGGCAAAAGGGGCTCCAGCCGCCCACCTGGCAGGGAGCTCAGTGACCGCGGTCCCAGCGCCCCGAGGCTCAAGGAGACGGCTGCGCGCAAGGCAGGGAGGACCCCGCAAGGACTGCTGCGCGGACCCTTGGGGAGGAGAGGCGGCTGCCTCCCTGGGCGCCAGAAATGCGTCCCGCGCAGGGCTCTCTCCAGCGGGGCCAGCGCAGAAGGCGGGGTGCGGAAGGGACAGCACTCGGTTCACTCCGCCAAGAGTGAAGCAACTCCGGAAACTTCCCGGAGCCGGCGCGCGCCTCCCGCCGCCACCTACTCGGCGCCCCGCAAGCCAGAGCAGCCCGCGCCCACGCCGCGGGCGGGCGCACTGACCTGAGATGGTCTCCTGGTAGCCCTTCGTGAAAAACTGCATGGCTGTGGCCGCCCTCCAGGGCGTCTTGAGCAGTCCCTGCCGCTGGGGGTCCTCTCCTAGCGAGCGCAGGATAGACGAGTAGGCGGCCGCCAGGTTGGGGAGGTTCAGCGCATTATCCTCCTCGCTGCGGGGCCGTTCACCCTTCCAGCCGTCCGCCGGCTGGACGCTCTTGGTTTCCGGCCGCGGCGGCTTCTCGGCCGGCCCGCTCGGCCCCGGTCGCGGCGACTCCCCCTCGGGGAACCCATTACTGCACCTGGCACCCCGCGGCTTGGCCGGCGCCCGCACCGGACCCTTCTCCATGGACCTGCCGCTGCCGCTTCGGAGGGACTCTGGGACTCTTCGGGGACTGCAAGTAAATTGCACCGGCGGCCGCAGGCAATAGGCTGTGGCCGGGATCACCTGAGGAAAGTTAGGCGACCAGGCTGTAATACTCTTCAAGCCAGGGACAGCTGAGGGCTAGGGAGCGCTGCGGTGCCTCCTTTTTATGGGCTGGCGGCTCTGGCGGCGCCGCGAAGCGTTCCCATTGGCCGGAGCCTACGCGCGTCACGGCGCTCGCCCCGCCCCCTCGCCTGTCCTCTGCCCGGCGCCCGAGAGGGGGCGGTCCCGCGGGCTGGGCGCAAGCGGGGTCCACCCCGCGAGCTCCGGAAAGGCAGCCGCCGGGGGCAGTGGAGCAGACCCGCGCCACCCGGGAGGAGGGGGTTGCATCCCTCGGATTGTGGCGGCGCGAACCGAATCCGGACGGAGGCAGATGTCAAGTGCTGGAACCTAGGCTGGGGGATGCACGCTCCGGGCGCCCGGCGAGCCCTCTCCTCTTCGGCAAAGAGAATGCTGCTCAGAAGTGCTCGTGTCCCCTCGCTCTAGGAGAGATGACCAAACAGGTGGGCTCGCCGGGGAAAGACTGCGTTAAGCTGTCGGTAAGGAAACCAACTCTTACGCTTTTAGGGCGAGAGAATAATATGACATGACACTCTTGCGTTCGTTAGTTTAAAATATGGCCAACGCACCTGCCACCTATGAGAACCCACTCGCCGCTCTGAGGGAGAGTGTTGCACCAAGTGGACCTTACGTGAGTCCCTGTATCTAGGAGGATGGCATTTGTGATGGCCAGAACTTTGGCCCTGGAGAAGAATTGATTTGTAAGCGAGGAAAAGTTAGGTCTTTCATTAAAAACCCATTTGCGTTCTGTGGGTATTTGGTACTGATCATTTTGGAGTGACGTGCTAAGCTCCTTTCCCCTGATGTTGGTACAAATTGTGAAACGTTATTGATCAACTGGACTCGTAACCAGTGACATCACCTTTGACTGTTTTCTTTAAGATTAAAAAATGTGGGGTTTTTTTAATGGGCTTTTTATCCCCCCTCGCTGGGGGGATTATTTCTTAATGCCAAAGGTAGGTTTTAAACATGTGTCAAATTATTAACATGATTTGCTCCAGAGTTTCTCATGCTGACTTTCTGACATATATACAGGTATTTAAAAAGCTTAGAATCAGACGAACCAGGAGGGAAGCCCTTGAAATTATTCTATACTGATATATAATATCAGTATTATATCATATTTTATGATGATTATATTTATTAATATTATTACTTATTTATATGTATTAATTATTTGTTAATATAATTATTAATTAGTATTATTGGAACAGGCGTAACCCTGTTGTTAACATCAAGGAGGGAAATATGGAAATTACTTGGCCTCCTCAGCACCTTTAGTCTAAAATAGAAGTATTTGGGCGAATGTGCCTTTTAAAGATAATTGTTGAATTTCTACATACATTAAAGACCAAGATACATGACCATCTCTTGGAAAACCTCTTTGTCACTCTGCTAACATTTTTGTAAGTCCCCCCGCCCCCCTCCCCACCCCCCCAGCAAATTCTTGCAACACTTTTTCCCTGTAAATGCACTGCCCACTGTCCACTGATATTTCCTGGTCAGAGTTATCCACTGGGTCTCAAACTGTTTCAGCATAGCTGCAGACAGCGTTAAAGAATGGTCTTGTAGGGGTAGCTGGGTGGCTCAGTTGGTCGAGCGTCTGTCTGACTTTGGCTCAGGTCATGATCTCACGTTTGAGCCCCAAGTGGGGCTCTGTGCTGACAGCTCAGAACATGGAGCCTGCTTCAGATTCTGTGTCTCCCTCTGTTTCTCTGTCCCTCCCCGCTTGTGCTCTATCTCTGTCTCTCAAAAATAAACATTAAGGAAAAAAAAAAAAGAATGGCCTTGTATTTAACAAATGAAAAGAAAGATACCAAGTGAGGTACTTTTTTAAATGGAGGGATTCAATGAAGACGCTTTCAGTAAGAATTTTTTAATTTTTAGTGGCAATCTTTTTCCTTCCTTTAAAAACATTTGTGAACATTAACTCATATCATATTCCCCAAAGACAACTTCTAATTAAATTTTTACCCTAAAAATTAACATTTTCTAATAAACACTGCTACTGAAGCATTAGCACTTTTGTTGCCAAATAATGCAAAATCTCCAGATTTGTTCGATAATATAATTAGTTGTAAAATGGAGGCAATGCCTTTCAGCCAAATGCCCAGAGGTAATATAAGGAAACTTTAAAATCACCTTTATATAAACAGTTTAACAGTGAAATGTAGGTACTTGGCAGGGGTAGTTACAAGTGGAAATGAGAGAAAAAAGAGGAATAAACTAAAATAGGAGGGACATGTTCCCAGAATTTATTAGCACAAAAAAGTGCAACAGTAAAACTATTTGCATTCTCAAGCAGGAATTGTAATGGCATGTATGTATCTAACCCAGTAAGGGACCCATTTTCACCTTGGACCCAACCTGGGAGTTGCTTTGTATCAAAAGGCCAAGGAATTTTTTTTTTTTAATTCTCCCGCTTTTAGGAAAGTAGCAGAACAGAGAAACAGATGAGTGAGATCCACAGTATCAGAGACTGAATACTGCAGGGCTATAGAAATATATAGTCATTTGCCAAGGGTAGCAGGGAACTAATGTTAGGAATCTGTCAATGGTAACTGGAAAAAAGGAAATTTCTTTAAATACACTTGATGGTGATTGTATATTTGAGATTCAAACTTTAGAGGATATTCTTGCATAAGGTGGAAAAACACACAGGAAAAGTGTCCTTATTCCACTCCTAACTTCCAGAAGTAGGACTGTGGAATCAGTGCAATCCTGAGATGTCTCACGAAATCCCTCAAATGTCAGGAGAAGCAAACTAAATTGAGGCCTTTATCTTTCTTCTCTTCTGACTGAGGAAGAATGGGACAACTTTTGGAGAGAAAATGGAAGAACACAAACACTGATGAGTCTCTGAGATGGAAAGAAGGATCAAGGGCTCCATGCTGACTTGAGGAAACTGTCCAAAGCCCAAAGGTACCTCACAAGGGTAGGGTAGACATACCCCAAATGTCACATATTCCTGGCAGGGGATCTTAGATACCATTTCAAAAGAACTACCACATGCTAAAAACAGGGATACTAAGGAAGAGTACACTCTACCACAGATGAACACTGTCCCAACCTTCATAATCCCTTATAGAAGAAAGGATATATTACAGTCACCTCAAGTCCCCAACTGTAGCAGAGTCAGCAAAGCAAATGAGCTTCTGCAATAATGGGAAACACAAAGAAGTCACCCTCAATAATATCAGGAATGGATAGAACAGAGAAATAACATGGCAACCATGCAAACGTGTAACAGCCAAACTAAACTAAACAAGGGCGGAAATAATACAGCACAAAGAAGACACAAACACAAAGAGTGCAACTGAGTAGGAAGTAAAGCTCATGGAACAGAAGCAAATTGCTCACAAATGTTTCATGCTATAAAACAAATTAATAAAAACATGGGTTCAATATGATAAAAAAAACCAAGATAATAAAAGTGAAAAAGGAGTTACAGATCTAAGGAAATATATTGAGGACCATCATTATTATGGAATTTGTTTAAAAGAACTATATATAAAATAGACACTGTTAAAAATTTAATTACTGGGGCACCTGGACGGCCAACTCTTGGTTTTGACTCAGGTCATGATCTCATGGTCATGAGATCAAGCCCCATGTGGGACTCCACACTAGGCATGAAGCCTCCTTGGGATTCTCTCTCTGTCTCTCCTTCTCTCTCAAAAAGTAAAAAAATAGGGGTACATGGGTAGCTCAGTCGGTTAAGCATCTGACTCTTGATTTCAACTCAGGTCATGATCTCACATTTTGTGGGTTTGAGCTCTGCATGGGACTCTGGGCTGACAGTGCAGAACCTGCTTGGGATTCTATCTCTCCCCTCTCTCTCTCTACTCCTCCCCTGCTCATGCATGCTCTCTCTCTCAAAAAACAAAACAAAACAAAAAACAAAAAACTAATAATAAATAAAAATAAAAAATAAAATAAAAAACCTTAAAAAAATTAATTACTGACATGGAGAAAGGCAGGTGAATGAATGCAGAATAAGAGACAAAGATGAGAGCTATTAGAGAAGACAAAGATGATCCAGCATAAGAATAATTAGGGTTCTTGAAATAGAGAACTCAACAAATGGGAGGGAATATAGTCAAAAATATGATACAAGCAGATTTCTGTACTAGAAATAAACCCTTATATTTATACGCAGTTGATTTTCAAAATGAGTGCCAAGATGATTAAACAGGGTAAAGAGTCTTTTCAACAAATGATACTGGGACAATTGGATACCCTCTTGCATGTAGCAAAAGAAAGAACTCGGTGGTGGGGAGATGGGTGAAATAGTTGAAGGGGATTAAGAGGTATAAACTTCCAGTTATAAAATAAATAAATCACAAGGAAGAAAAATACAGTGTAGGGAATATAGTCAGTAATATTCTTTACTTTTTTATTTTAGAGAGGGAGTGTGAGCAGGGGAAAGGGGCAGAAGGAGAGAGAGAGAGAGAAAAAAAAATGTCAAGCAGGCTCTACACTCAGTGCAGAGCCCAACATGGGGCTCAATCCTACAACCTTGGGATCATGACCTGAGCCAAAATCAAGAATCAGTCATTCAACTGACTGAGCCACTGAGGTGCCCCTTCTTTTTTTTAAGTAGGCTCTACACCCAACATGGGGTTCAAACTCATGACCCCAAGATCAAGAGTTGCATGCTCTACCAACTAAGCCAGCCAAGTGCTCCAAGTCAGTAATATTCTAATAACATATGGTGACAAATGGTAACTAGTTATATGATGAGCATTGTCTAATGTATAGAATTATGAGTTTACTATGTTATACACCCGAAACTAATATAACATTGCATGTCAACTATACTTTAAAAAAAAAGAAGTTGGATCACTGTCTCACATCATATACAAAAATTAACTCAAAATAGATCAAAGGCCTAAATGTAACAGCAAAAATTATAAAGTGCTTAGAATAAAACATAGGCATAAATCTTCATGACCTTGGATCAGCTAATTAGATTTCTTAGAAATGACACAGAATGGGGCGCCTGGGTGGCGCAGTCGGTTAAGCGTCTGACTTCAGCCAGGTCATGATCTCGCAGTCCGTGAGTTCGAGCCCCGCGTCAGGCTCTGGGCTGATGGCTCAGAGCCTGGAGCCTGTTTCCGATTCTGTGTCTCCCTCTCTCTCTGCCCCTGCCCCATTCATGCTCTGTCTCTCTCTGTCCCAAAAATAAATAAACGTTGAAAAAAAAATTTTTTTTAAATAAAAAAAAAAAAGAAATGACACAGAATGAAAAGATGCTCAACATTATTCATCATCAGGGAAATACAAATCAAAACCACAATAAGATACCATCTCATACCTGTCAGAATGGCTAAAATTAACAACACAGGAAATGACATGTTGGCGAAGATACAGAGAAAGGTGAACCCTCTTACACTGTTGGTGGGAATGCAAACTGCTTCAGCCTCTGGAGAACAGTATGGAGGTTCCTCAAAAAATTAGAAATAGAACTACCCTAAAACCTAGCAATTGCACTCCCAAAGGATACAAATATAAAAATTCAAAGGGGTACATACACCCTGATGTTTATAGCAGCATTACCAACAATAGTCAAACTATGGAAAGAGCTCAAGTATCCATTGACTAATGAGTGGATAAAGAAGATGTGGTATAGGGGCACCTGGGTGGCTCAGTCGGGTAAGCATCCAACTTCAGCTCAGGTCATGATCTTACAGTTTGTGAGTTAAAGCCCTGTGTTGGGCTCTGTGCTGACAGTTCAGAGCCTGGAGCCTGCTTTGGATTATGTGTGTGTCTCTCTCTCTCTCTCTCTCTCTCTCTCTCTCTCTCTCTGCCCCACCCCACTTGCTCTCTGTCTCTGTCTCCCAAAAATGAATAAACATTAAAAAAAAATTTTAAGAAGATGTGGTATAGATACACAATGGAATACTATTCAGCCATCAAAAAAGGAAATCTTGCTATTCACAATGACATGGATGGAGCTAGAGTGTATTATGCTAAGTGAAATAAGTCAGAGAAAGACAAATACCATATGATTTCACTCATATGTGGAATTTAAGAAACAAAACAGATGGACATATGGGAAAGGGGGGAAAAAAGAGGGGGAAACAAACCACAAGAGACTCTTAACAATAGAGAACAAGCTAAGGGTTGATAGAGGGAGGTGGGGAGGTGGGCTAAGTGGGTGATGAGTATTAAGGAGGGTACTTGTTATGATGAGCACTGGGTGTCATACGTAAGTGATGAATCACTAAATTCTACTCCTGAAATCAATATTACACTATATGTTAACTAACTAGAATGTAAATAAAAATTTGAGAAAATAAATAAATGGCAATTTTTAAAAATGTCTTTATCATTTATTTTTGAGAGCGAGAGAGATAACATGAGCAGAGGAGGGACAGAGAGAGAGGGAGACACAGAATCTGAAGGAGGCTCCAGGCTCTGAGCTGTCAGCACAGAGCCTGACATGGGTCTCAAACCCATGAATTGTGAGATCATGACCTAAGCCAAAGTCGGACACTTAACCAACTGAGCCACCAGATGCCCATAAATAAATAAATAAATAAATAAATAAACAAACAAACAAACAAACAAAATGACTCATGAAGTAGAAGCAAAAAAGGGAAAAAGAAAAGATAAACTAGGCTTCACCAAAATTTAAAATATAACCGGGGAGCCTGGGTGGCGCAGTCGGTTAAGCGTCCGACTTCAGCCAGGTCATGATCTCGCGGTCCGTGAGTTCGAGCCCCGCGTCAGGCTCTGGGCTGATGGCTCAGAGCCTGGAGCCTGTTTCCGATTCTGTGTCTCCCTCTCTGTCTGCCCCTCCCCCATTCATGCTCTGTCTCTCTCTGTCCCAAAAATAAATAAACGTTGAAAAAAAAAATTAAAAAAAAATTAAAATATAACCCACAGAATGGGAGAAAATACTTGCAAATCATGTATCTAATAAGGGACTAGTATCTAGAATATATAAAGAACTCTAACAACTCAATAAAAAGACCAATAACCTAACATACAAATGGGCAAAGGATTTGAATTGACATTTCTCCAAAGTAGGTATACACATGACCAATAAGCACATGAAAAGATGCTCAACATTAGCTATCAGGGAAATGCAAATTAGGGCCTAAGTGAATATTACTTCACACCCCCTAGGATGGCTGTATTAAAAAAGATGATAACAAGTGTTTCAAAGGATGTGAAGAAACTGGAATTCTTACACACTGCTAGTGGGAATATAAAATAGTGCAGCTGCATTAGAACCTGGCAGCTCCAGGGGCGCCTGGGTGGCTCAGTCGGTTGGGCGGCCGACTTCGGCTCAGGTCATGATCTCGCGGTCTGTGGGTTCGAGCCCCGCGTCGGGCTCTGTGCTGACAGCTTGGAGCCTGAAGCCTGTTTCAGATTCTGTGTCTCCCTCTCTCTGACCCTCCCCCATTCATGCTCTGTCTCTCTCTGTCTCAAAAATAAATAAACGTTAAAAAAAATTAAAAAAAAAAAATAAACTGGCAGCTCCTCAAAAGGCTAAACACAGAATTCTCATATGACCCAGCAATTCCACAGCAAGTAGAAACACAGGAGTAACAAAAACATGCCTATACAAAACTTGCACATGAATGTTCATAGCACCATTATTCACAATAGCCCAAAAGTAGAAACAACCCAGGGGTGCCTGGGTGGCTCGGTTGGTTGAGCATCTGACTCTTGATTTCAGTTCAGGTCATGATCTCCTGGTCATGAGATCAAGCCCCCACATTGGGCTCTTTGCTGACAGCATGGAGTCTGCTTGGGATTCTCTCTCCTTCTCTCTCCGCCCCTCCCCCACTTGTGCTTTCTCTCTCTTTCTCTCAGAGTAAATAAATAAACATTAAATAAAAGTGGACACAACTCAAATGTCCGTCAACTAATGAGTGGATAAACTAAGTGTGATATACATGTACACTGGAATATTATTCAGCCATAAAAATGAAGTACTGATATAGCCAATAACATGGATGAACCTTGAAAACATTATACTAAGTGAAAAAAGCCGATGCAAAAGGCCACATATTGTGTGATTCTATTGTATGAAATACCTAGAATAAGCAAATGTATCAAGACAAATCAGATTAGTGGTTGCCAAGGCCTTATGGGACTAGGGAGTGACCACTAATAAGTGTGGGGTTTCTTTTTGGAGTAATGAAAATTTTCTGGAATTAGTGGTGATATTTGCACAACTTTGTGAATATATTAAAAACTACTAAACTGTACAGATTAAAAGAATAAATTTTATGGTATATGAATTATACCTCCATAAAAAAGGACATTCCTCTTAAAAACTAAAATACAATTTGCAAAAAATATGTATATATATCCATATATATATAATTTTCTAGAACAGTATCTTCTAGAAAAATTTAAGACAGAATGCTTAACACCAAGCTGGATAAACTTCAAGAATAAGGACAGTTTCAAGGATAGAGTTTTTCAAGCATCCATGCAAAAAAACAAAACAAAACAAAACAAATTGCCTAAAAAGGTTTGGGAGTAAGGACATAGGCTATCCTCCAGTTTTTCCACAGCAACAGTCATTGCCAGAAAAACAATACAATTTTTTTCTGAAGGAGAAAGTTTTATAGCTTTAAGGAAAGTAAGTTATACCCACTCAAGAAAGCATTCAAATAGAAGGATACACTGCCTCAAACATGTATGAACTCAGAAAACACAATGTGTATATAAGTTCCTTACTGAGAAAACCACTTGATATGAGATCCTGCTAATTAAGAGATAATCAAAATAAAGAACTCAAGAATTCAGATGGTATGGTAAGCATTTAAATATAAAATCAATTTAAATTTTTTTAATATAAAAACAATTCTAAGTATAAAGCCAATGCTAAAACACCTAATATCACTGTCACAGAACAGAACATGAACAGTATGAACCTGGACAATATAAGAATAATACAACTAACCAAAACTAAAAATTGAAGAAAGGGAGATGGGCACAGTCTTCACCCTTCATTAAAAAGGGTCAGTAATACTATTTAAGCTGGTGGGACGCCTGGGTGGCTCAGTCGGTTGGACATCCAACTTCGGCTCAGGTCATGATCTCATAGCTTGTGAGTTCAAGCCCCACGTCGGGTGGGCTCTGTGCTGACAGCTCAGAGCCTGGAGCCTGCTTCAGATCCTGTGTTTCCCTCTCTCTCTGCCCCTCCCCCACTCTCACTCTGTCTCTCAAAAGTGAATAAACATTAAAAAAATTGTTTTAATATTATTTAAACTGGAACATATTAGTAAAAAAAATCTTCATTTTTTTAGCTTTAGAGGAATTGTTAAAGAAATACCACAAAGAAATTTTATGTGTCACCTTGCCCAGATATCTGGTAAAACATTTCTGGGTTCATCTGTGGGGCTGTTTCCAGAAGAGAGTAACATTTGAATTGGTGAACTGAGTCAAGAAGATTGCCTTCCCCAAAGTGGGTGGGCATCATCCAATCTGTGGTGGGCCTGAATAGAACAAAGAGGCAGAGGAAGGGCAAATTCACTCTCTCTGCTTGAACTGAGACACCCATCTTCTCCCACCCTCAGGCACTGGACATCACTGCTCCTGGTTTTCAGGCTTTCTGACTCAGATCAGGACTTATATCATCAGCCCCCCTCATCCTACACCCATTCTCAGGCCTTATGGACTCAGACTAAAAGTATGGCTCTGGCTTTCCTGGCCTTCCAGCTTGCTGAAGGCAGATTGTGGGACTTTTTGGCCACTATAACCACGTGAGTTAATTCCTATAATAAATCTCCTCTTATATATCTCTCTCTATATATTTTATTGGTTCTGTTTCTCTGGAGAAACCTAATACAGATTTTTCGAAATAGATTTCTTCAGATTTGCTTCAGATCCCTTTTCTTCTATTGAATTCAAATAAAGTAGATGTAAGTGTTTCTTAAAAAACAGAATTTCTGATAGGATGCTATTTGGCAAAGGGTTTCAACCAGCTTTTACTGAAGAACTGGAAATTCATATTATAATGCCACTGCGTGGTATTCATAGTCAGCGATCCACTAAACTGTATGTGGTTCTCATTCTATAGGGTAGGCTCAGTTATAAATTCCATTAAAATCCCAAGTATAGAATAAACCACATGGAACCCCAACTGAAGACTGGATCCTGATGCCCAGGGTAGACAATCAGGTAAATGCCATTTGGGAATGCTGTTATAGCCATGTTTCTCCTCTGGGTGTGTAACATGTTAATTGCAGCATGGGAAATATGGTAGGGAAAGCAAAATCCAAGTTCCTGTTTCCTGGGTAGCTATGAAAAAAGTCAGGCAACACGTGCTGTCATCACCCTAAGTTGTGCTAAGGATGTGAATTCATAGAGAGAGCTAGATGTGAAGCATTCTTCAGTCTGTTGGATAATGGGGGTGAGAGTGGGGCTTCAGTCCTGGGATCCCTTCCTTCAATTACTTCCCTGGCTCAGGACCACCTGCAAACCTTCTGTAAAATGCAACAAACCTCTTTCTATCCATGTTCCATTTAAACTTGTCTATGTCAGTAGGCACCAATAGAAGATCCCCTAGAGACAATTTCCCCTATCCTGTATTGGACCCAAAACCAGATGTGAACCTTGAGGTTGAGAATCCCAAGCCAACAAGGAGAAATTTAAAGTTTCATGAAATAGTCCAAATGCTTTCACTTTGAGCTGGTTCTCTCAGGGTTTTAGTCCAATTCTGAGTATGTTTAGGGGGCCCTTTCTGGTCTAAAACCCACAATGTGCAAAAAAATTTGTGGTTTTAGAGATTAACAAAATTAAGTTTGTAATCTGCTCTCACTGAGTTGATAAACTTCAGAGAGGGGTTCCATTGCTATGGCCCCAATGGCCCCATGATACCATCAAGATCAGGAGTCATTTATTCGTTCAACAAATATTCAGTGAACATCTACTATATGTCAGGCTCTGTGCAAGGCACAGGGAATGCAACAGTGAAAAAAGACACAAAAACTCTGCCTTCAAGGAGCTGACATTTATTCATTCAACAAGTTCTTTGATGTTGTTATGTCTACAACATATCTGCTTTTTATTATTATTGATTTTGGAAAAATTCTAGAGACTGTTGCCCCTTAAAAAGTAAAACTATGTAAGCTCACAAGTTAGAAAAAATAAGAGTCATGTCATGTTGTGGTTAAGAAACAACCTGTGGTGTCACACTCTGTGGGTTCATGCCCTGGCTCCATTAATTATCAACTTAGTGACCATGGGTAAGTCTCCTAACCTCTTAAAGCCTCGATTTCTGCATCTGGAAAATGGGTGGTATAATAATAGGACTTTCTCCATAGGCTTGTATGGGGATGTGAGACTATCCAGGTAGAGTTTAGCAATAGCACTAGATACATAACAATTGAGTGACATATGTTAGCCATTGTTAATAGCAAAGTTGTTTAAAATACAAAAAGAATATTTTAATTATTGAAAGATCCCTTGGAAAAGGAGTATTTAAGTATCGATTTACTCAAGGGAATCTAGTTCGGATCAGAAAAACTTACTGACATCTCTTATGATTAACTGTAAATTAATCAGAAATTAAAATAATGTGAATCAATAAGAATATTTAGGTCTTTCAGTAATAGATTGTAATTGGGGCAAAGCTGTGTAAATACTGCAAGTTCATTATCTTATTTAATGCACTTTGTGCAACCCCGATCGTGGAAATACAGAATTATACCTATTCAGTGAATAACATTTAGTGTTAAATGCCCATACATTGAGCTCCTGACCAGGCACTGTGCAGCGGTATGAGTCAGCAAGAAAGGCTGGCAAACTCATGTATGACAGAAAGAATGAGGCAGTGCTCTGCAAAGAGTGCCATCCCCAACACAGCCACGTCTGATGGCAAGGCTGCACATCCCATCCTGGAATGTCCCCTTGTCCCAATGTCCTCTATCAGTTAATGTGCTACTTATTTCTGGAAGATTCCTAGTTATCCAGAGTAGAGGATTTGTTTTCTAGTCAGGGGATGCTTTCAAGTGGTAATTTAAGTGTCAATGAAAAATAAACAAAAGGTGTTGCAAATTCTGTAAGATCTTAGCAGTTCATTGAAGCTCTGTTGTTACTGAATGTATCTCCCTCTCAGTTGCCGGGGGAATTGCATTTTAATGTCACACATCAAGCAGTTCTTTCCTGAATGTAATTGTAGTTTTTCTGATGCCATGGTTAAAGCTGTTCAAATGTTTGGCTCCTGGCAAATACTTCCTAACATCATTCGCGACAGTGATGGATCTGAAGCAATTTTAATACATTTTTAAATCCTACTAACTTGTTAAATAACCAGAGAAAGAATCCTATATAAATTGAAAATATCTTTATTACCAAAAGAGGTGTTTGGGAAGATACATTCAAATTTGTAATGATCTGATGTTTTCAAGACTGTGGTTGGTCCTTTGCAGGATTTCATCTAGAGGGCAGCCATGATCTCTTATGAGAGAGGTGCCTTATAGCAAGATGAAGGCCCGCACTGGATAGACCATTGGTTTCTGACAATCACTGCTAGATGCCTACCCAATATTTTTTCTCACCTTCTTTGTTTACTGAAGGATCTCCAACTTAGTTCAGAGAGACAATGTGCCTGGACTTGGCTAAAAACACACATTTTCCAAGCTCTCTGTAGCTGCAGTGGTCTTGTGGCATAGTTCCGTCCAAAGAATTATCAGTCACTGGGTAGCACTAAAGGATATGGATAGGTGCTCAGCTGATAGGCACATTGTGTCCTTCACATTCTTTCTCTCAGGAGTGCTGAGGCCATGCTCAAAGGATCAGTCATCTTGTGGCCACAAGCACATGCTCTGGATGGCTGAGCAGAAGGATAGGAAGATCCTAAGTCCCTGATAACACAGCAAAGCCTTCTTTCCAGCCCTGGACCACCTCCCTCCAGGCTTCTCATTACTTGACAAAAGTGAAACGATTTATCAAACCACTAGTGTTTGAGTCCCTGTCATTAAAAGCCAAACAACTCCTAACTGATACAAAATTTGGTATCTGTAAGCAGAATGCTGCAGGTAAGAAGGGAAACTAAGTGTTCGGATAGAGGGCTTTAAAGACCCACCTGTTGGAGGCTGGAAAGATAGTGGTCCCTGTTTTGGCAAGGCATTTGATCAAACTGGCTCTGCTGTACCTTGCTTGCTGTGCCTCATTTAGCACTATGATGGCAGGTTAGGAAGAGAGATGGGATCTTGTCCATTGGTAGTATTGCCAAGTCATTCTAGATGAGCTCTGCCACCTCCAGACTTCTTACTGGGTAAAAAGAATGATCCTTTATATTTTATTTGCATTTTACACTATAGAATCCATTCTAGTTAAGGCACATAAATGAGATGAACAACTCCAAGTACTTTGCATGGTGCTGGGTATATGAAAACTATTTCAGAGGAATTTGCTGAATAACTAAATGGAACAATCTTATCATCCTATTTTTGTCTCACTTCAGAATGTGCAAGGATAAGAATCTTGCTTTTGTCGGTTTTACTATTATCTGCTAATTTATTATCCTTGCTTCAGGAAAGTGAACAATTTACAGATTGAATAAATAACTAGGTTGGAGGGGCACCTGGCTGGCTCAGTTGGTAGAGAATGTGACTCTTGATCTCAGCGTCATAAGTTTGAGCCCCACATTGGGCATAGAGTTTACTTTAAAAATACCTACCTACCTACCTACATATATACATACATAACCTACACAAACTGGACTTTCTGATATCCATCCCTAGCCAAAACATAAGACAATAATAAAACACTTTTTGAATACTGTCATGTGCCAGGCACTGTTCTAAGAACTTTAGTAACTGATTTATTCTTCACCACAATGCCATAACATAAGATTATTGATAAGTTAGTTCTGTTAGTGGAAACTATTATTATAATAGTTTTGTATGTACAGAGGGCACAGGTAAGCTAGGTATCTTGTCCAAGATCACATACTTAGAATGAGTGAGTAGCAGAGCCAGGATTAATCCAAGTGTGTTAGCTCTTGTATACCACACTTTAATGTTACATTAGTATTATTTTTCTTCATTCTTTGTCATCATTCTCATTTTTCCTTTGGCCTCTGTGCTAGTTGCTCTTGCCTTATGAATTTGGGCTTTTTAAAGTCTTTGCTTGATCATGCTATGTATTTCTTCTTGTATCCACCTGTGAGGAGGTGGTTCTTGGGTTCAGGCATCATGTCCCCCATGGAGGCAGGCTCTCTATACAAATGATTAATGCTTATACTTGATGCTTTAAAAAAACCCCACAAAATTGTAAATTTGTTTTATTATAACAGTGAGGCATAAACATTTGCTAATTACTATATGACTAGTGTAGCAGAGAATTCTAGGTGTTTCTGTCTACATTCTCCCCTTCTTCTAAAGTAATAGAATCCTAATATTAATATGGGTACATGGCCACCCTGAATGAAGACGCTTTGCAGCCATCCTCACACTTAGATGAGGACACTGATTTCCGGTCAATGGGATGTTCAGAAAAGGAATGTATGCAACTTTTAGGTTGCATCTCACTTCTTATAGCCTGGAATAGGAACATCGGGGCTTAATGGATTATGTAGACAAAGCAATTTCCTATAGATGGTGGAACCACCAGACAGATGGAGCCTGGAGCCTTGGTGACTATGGAGCAGAGCCACTCTGTCAGTCCAGTCATATACTTGAGAGAAAAATAAATTCCTCTGTTGTTTAAGCCACTGGTATTTTGGACCTCTATTGTTGGCTAATAGAGCCAACAATAGAACCTATGTCATAATTAATACAACTGGGATATACAATTTAGACTTCAGAGCCAGACCTAAAGAAATACAAATGTCAGTCATATCATGTTGGTATCCTGCATGATTTATCTGAGTCACCAATCTTTAACTGACATCATTGTTGTATAACTCTGGATTGCAGAGGAGAAACTCCACATTTTAACAAAAACAACTCTGAATCTTTCCTGGAATTAGACCCCTCCCTGATGACTTCTAGTCTCAGAGCCTCCAGATCCCTTTCTGTGGCTGTCAGGGACTCTGTTTAAACTATCGGAGAAATGATCTTGCCATTCCCCTTTGACTTTCTAGTTTTTTCTTGTTTGAGTCAGTGTTTGAATGTCTAGACTTGACAACTGGGGTGTGGTGTAAGGTGACAACCATCCTAGTTTGCCTGAGATCTCCCGAGTTTTAGCACTGCAAGCACAGAAAAACCCTCATTCTTGAGCAAACCAGAATGGTTGGTGACACTAATTATGCTTAAAATATATTACTCTGTTATTTTTCCCAGAGCTTCTGAGTTTTTATCTATAACTACCTTTCTACTTTCTTTCTTCCTTTCATTCTCAACCAACATTTGTTGATTGTCCATCATACGCCAAGTAGAATGTTAGGTGTTAGAGAAGTACAGAGAATAATAGGATAAGGACCTTCTCATCTACTAAAAGAAACAGATGTGTAAATCTAATTACAATGCAGTGTAATAAATACAATTAAAGAGGGAGTGTGAAATACTTGGGGAGTACAGAGGAAGCAAAACTTGAAATACTGGTTGTGTTAGGAAAGGGCTTCATAAAGGAGGGGGCATTTGGTATGCATCTTAAAGATGGTTAGGTATTCACCAAGCAGGGAAATTGCTAAGAAGTTGCTTCTTACTACTTAGTCCTTCCTTTATAATGGAACTGTAATCTGAACAGAAGTTCAATACAAAACAAAACAAAAAAACAAAACAAAACCCTGGAAACGGATGCTGATTATTCATGATTTTGTGACATTTTTGTCTGAATCTTTCTGCCTCTCAGACACATGTTATAGTTGTTCTGGTTAAAGAAATGCAAACAGAAGTTGTTGGATGGATGCAAAGACTAATTGAGAGGGACATACAGTTGATTCGAGTCCTTTTGCCATTTCTCCTTTCCTTTCCTGGGATTCCGGGGTGTTGACTGGCACTCTTACAGCCATCTTGGACCATGAGGCCACTTTCAGAATGAGTGCACTAATGATGGCAGATTGGAAAAATAAGAGGAATCTGGCCCGTCATTACTATAGAGCAATCATAGGAGTCCTGGACTATCCACCTCAGGACTTTTACAAAAGAAAAAAACCCATCTTTTGTGTATTCATACCATTGCTATTTAAGGGGTTGGTTAAGTGAAGTTAAACCTAATCACAAAGGATATAAGTAACTAGTCAAAATTTTAGTGATTACTGTATTAGCAGTCAAACACCCACCACTACTCTGACGGTTTGAGTAAGAATTCTCTGACATACTACAAAACATACAGACTTTATTGTAGATAATAGAAAAATATCAGACAACTTTTGGCCATATCCCACTTCACCCATCTCTTTTCAGATGCTGGGTCCCTCTCCTACCACTTTTCCTCTTCTCAGGATTAGCTCTTTTTTACCCACCATGTCAACCATTGCATTCCTGTCCATTTATTTGGTAAATTAGTTCATCTATACTCCAGGTCTCAGCCTTGCTAAGTCCTGATGATCATGTACTTTCTATTCCCAAAAGATATTTTGCTTATTATAGACAATTTTCTCCCCTAAAAAGAATACTGTATTGACTCAAACTAACATTTTCCCTCTTACATGTATGTTATCTCAAAATCCCAAAGCTTCCTCAAACAACTTGTAGCTATTTCTTGCAGTTCTCTATAACTTAATATCCATGGAAAAGCTTGGTCCACAGAGGAAATTCCTAACCTAAGATGTATGGATTGAGTTTATCCTGTTAAAAGATAAACTGAAGCATATTAAATTTTTAAGAGTTTTTGAGCAAAAATTGATTCCAGTCAGGCAGCACTAAACCAGAAGTGGTTAGAAATGCTCCACCAAAAGGAGTCAGGGAAAAGACTTATAGAGAAGTTGTGCAAACAATGCAAGGAAATTATTTGATTGACTATAGCTTAAGCGGTTGCCTTATTTGGGAAAGCCTCGTTGGCTGTTTGTGATTGGTTGCTATCCTTAGGTTTTGATTTCTTTACCATGAGTAGTTTTCAGTCTTAGGATTTGGTTTGCTTAGTCAGGCCACTAAGGCATTAAAGCTACCTCAGTCTAATGGACTCCTTGTTTAATTAATTTAACAGTCTAAAGCCCTGACAATTTCTTCATACTCCATCGGTGCAGTATAAATAGCTTTTCTAAATCTAAGGAGTGTGATCATTAATATTAAAGCTGTGTGTGTTTGTTTATACCCATCAGGTGAGTTAAACTGCAGTCCTGTTCAGGTATCAGACTTACATTTTTGTGAGGAAACCTAGAGACAAAAATATTAGAATTTTAGACTGGTAGGGAGGTATTTTTGAGCAGGAAAGCCTCAGCACCCCTCAGTTTCCAATGAGTAAGAAGCCCCCACTCCCAACCTTCAGCCTCTAAACAGAGCTGTCTTCGGCTTCCATGTACTGAAAGGTGAGGGGGTAAATGAGAGAGTCTTTAGTGGCATTGGAAAAAGGAGTATATCCCAGCAACAACCATAAATCCTGGGCCTTGGGAAATAGCATTAAGTAGGTCTGTATATCTGCAAAGTTGGGAAGAATCTAAAAGGAGAGTTGTATAAACTTTCCTCTCCAAGGCTAAGTCAATTTCCTTCTCTTAACTCCCTGGGTTTACTTGACCTGTTTCTTTCCTCTTCTCTTGGCTTATTCCCCGCTTGCCAAAATCTGCCCTTCTCACTTTTGTTGTATACCTAATATTAATTATTATTTAAAGAAATGAAATATATTTCCAAACTGTGTTCGGGTGTATATCAATATCAATATAAATATTGATATCTTCTTATTGAAATCTGCAAAGAATTATATAGGAGTAGGTGGTTGTAAAATTTGAGGATGAGTTTGGGAGATGTAGCTTAATTAGAAGAACAATGAGACTCTCCAGAATGTTAACATAATAGGAGCCTGTGTTTAAACAGTATATCCTGGGGTGCCTCAGGGCTCAGTCAGTTAAGTGACCAACTCTTGATTTCAGCTCAGGTCATGATCTCATGGTTCGTGGGATTGAGCCCTGCATCAGGCTCTGCACTGACAGTGTGGAACCTGCTTGGGATTCTCTCTCTCTCCCTCTCTCTCTGCCCCTCCTGCACTCATGCATGATCTCTCTTTTTCAAAATAAATAAAAATAAAGTTATGAATATATATATATATATATATATATATATATATATATATATATATTCATACATATATGATTCCAACCATGAAGAGAACAGGCCCTTTTGGGCCAAGCCAAGAATGGTATCCAACTAAATAAGGATCAAACAGAAATCAAGAAATGACCAGAAGGCAGAGAAACTCCCCCACACTCCATGTCCCCTCACCACACTCCCTCAGTCCAAAAGAGAAAGCCACAACTGAGCACTAGGCTGATATAGTCTTTACATGGAAATCTGTGAGCAGTGGCAGAGATTGAAAGGACAGGGAATCCTTTGTGAAGAGCCTCTGAAAGCCATCCGTTCTGATTTTGGCAATGATGTAGAGAAAGAACACAGGTTGGCATTTAGACAGGCCTGTGGAATTCCAATTTAGCCCCTTACTAGAAGCTCTGTACCTTGGGCAGGTCTGTGTACTTCATTTTCATCTTCTGGAAAATGGGACTAACAGTATCCTCCTTGCAAAGCTAATGAAATGATTTTTAAAAATATAATGTATATGATATGAAAGTAGATTAGTTGAGAAAGGGCACAGTGATATTTTACTGAGCTTTCCATTTATGTTCTGGGCACTTTTCTATATGTAAACATATTTGACTTTTGTTAAATTTGAAAGAAATGACACACATAAGGTCCTAGTACTGTGCCTAAGAGATTCTAGGGACTCAATGAGTGATAGTTGTTATTTGTTGTCCATTTTAGATGTGAAAACCTGCTGAATTATATGCGATTGAGAAATCAATAAGAATGAAGCCCGATTTTAAAGGCTCTGATTAGTTTGTGCAGAAGCATAACATGTCATTAACAACCCACATGGGAATTTGAGAAAAACTGTTATTAGCATTAGAGAAGGAAGTAGCTGGCAGGTGTGGAAAACTACATTTCCTATCATTGAAGAGGATCAATTTTATTGTTATATAGCACTTCACCTAGTTCCTATGTCCTATTAGAGATGCCCTAAAATCTTCCCCCCTCGTCTGATCCATCCACCATTTAGGACTGCTTATGTCCATTTTAAATGAAAAATCGGTTTCCACTAGTTAAGCACGCAAATTTTGCTATCAAAAAACTGGGATGAGCTTTGATATAATCAAGGTGGTTGATCTAATCAGGCCTTGATTTAGTAGCCCTATTTATTATAACACTGACAGGAGAAAACATTTAAAATGAAATACTCATTTTCATAATTTTCTTTCACTATCACAATTTTCCAAACAGTTTGGATACAGGATTTTATTGATTTGAGTCTGCATTTATTTAGATGTCAGCAATGGGAGGACTCCATAAACCGGAGTAGGAAATAATAACCCAAATATATACTACCCCTTGACTCCTAACTGCCCGCTTGCCCCTACCCCACAATCCACATTTCCCAGACTGACACCTTTTAGTGTGTCAGAATTAAACTAAAACATTAACTATTGACCAAAAAAAAAAAAAAAAAAAAACCAGTTATAGAGGAGCAAAAACATATCTTTAAACAAGATCTGGAAGTTCACTTATTTGGCTTAGCCCAGACCCCAGGGAAAATTAGGATCTGATTGATGTTATCAGCTGAAAAGAACAGATCAACATGAGTTGCCAAGTTTAAATAAATGAACAGAGGTGATTAATAGGGAAAGGGAGCAGAGAAATTTAGCAGGAAGCAGCACTTCAGAGGTAAGGATTGTTATTCCCATTTTACAGAGGCAGAAACTGGTTTTTACTTACAGAATGTTACTAATTTGCTCAGCTGGTGAGTAGCATGAAGCCCCAACTGGATCAACTCACCATTTAACCCCCATGTGGCAAAAAGGAAGGCCAAGGTATCAGCAGTTTTGGATGTAGTTCCTGCCTTAGGAGAAAAAGGATGGAGGGCCTCCCTCCTGACTCTGATGGCTCTTGGAAGACCCAGGGTTGACAACCAAGGCCCTAGAGGATCACTGGGACACTTTCTTTCACACACCATTTGTCTTCTACCTGTCGCCTAGCCCTAAGACCAAATTCCAGTGGGATGCACAGCAATTTCCGTATTATTGATGTCCACCAGTACTTAGATATCACTATAGGGAAGTGATCTGTCTGTGGCAGTTTTCTCATCCCACCTTCCCTTCACAACCCTGTCTGACTTTATCAAAAGAATGTAACCCACCTCAAGTATCTGCATATCTTTCTATGATACCCTGCAAAGAAGCAATTAAGAATGTTGGCATCAAAGCATAAGAGACTCTTAAAAACTGAGAACAAACTGAGGGTTGATGGGGGGTGGGAGGGAGGGGAGGGTGGGTGATGGGTATTGAGGAGGGCACCTTTTGGGATGAGCACTGGGTGTTGTATGGAAACCAATTTGACAATTTCATATATTGAAAAAAAAAAACCATAAAAAAAAAAAAAAGAATGTTGGCATCTGTATGGTGAGTGTAACTCTAATGACATGCAAGTTAAACGGTTCTCAATTATTTATCTTCCCCTAGTGTGTATTAGGAAAATATCAGAAAAATTGTTCACTGGCAAACATATATCCAATTCCCACAAACAGAATCTAAAGCCATGCCCAACATCCTTTGGGCCCACAGAGAAGATTCTTATTATTTTAATATTTTCCTCTGACCACAAGGAAATGATCATTTGGCAGCTATGGGTAGAAGAGTCCAGGCCAAAGTCTGACAGACCTAGATTCCAAATCTTAACTCTTCTCTATACCGTGTGACCTTGAGAAAATACTTAACCTCTCTGGGCTGCATTTTCCTCATTTGCAAAAAGGGAAAAGCTGTTATGAAAATAATGAACGGAAAAGACCTTGTTAATAATTGTTATAATGATTATAGCAAATAATTCTTTATTCTTTTTCTTCCTTAAAATCTTCCATTAGCTTTAAACAAAATAAGAGCAAGCCTTTCATCTAAGAACAAAAAGCCTAACTGGTCTTTGTGTTGCTGCACCTGTCTGTTCACTTACACAGTGTCACCATTTTCCAAGAATCAATACAATTATTTGCCCCTGGACATAGTTTCCCAGCAACACACATCTTGAACCAATTCAGGTGAATTTCCTTTGTCATTTGTGATCACCTGGCTCCTGCATCAAGTGGCTCTTTGCAACCTTCCATGAATATTAGGATTATGCCTACTCAAGGGAAATGAGTTAATGTTGTGTTTATACACTGTCTTTCTTGGGATTTTATGATACTGAGCAGTCATAGCCGAGGCCACAATAGTCTCTTTGAAGGGAGTTTGGCAGGTATTTTTGTGCCATACAAACAGAGCAGGACAGATTTATTCCCAAGGTTTTCTGACTGGAAGGAAAGGCAGGAATTTCAACAACTATTGATGATCAAGAGACACCCAGGAAATAATCTGATTTTCCAGCACAAGAGGCTACCCTGACATTTTCTCTCTTTCCACTGGGAGCAGGCTGGCAAGTACCTTGAAGGCAAAACAACAGTCAAGATATTGCCAAACCATTTAGCAAATAGTATATAAAATTTCCAGGTTTTAAGTGTAAATATCCTTCACTTTAATTTCCCTTTATTCCTTCCAAATCAAATTTTTTAAACTTTATGTTGTTTGAATTCCTGTAGGCAAGATGTTTACTTTGATATTCACTAAAGTGGTTTTTTGTGATTGCTAAGCAAATTAATCATACTTTTAAATAATAATGTACAGTTTTTTTGATTTGAAAAATAATGATAATTATTTTTGATAGGGCTAAAATCCCCTATAACCTCAACACAATTGTCATCGATTTGCTGTATTTCTTTTTAATATTTTTAATTTCCTGCATACAAATGGTTATTTTTATTTCACATTGTTATATTTCATTGGCAACCTGCTTTTTTCTTTCACCTCTATATTACATGAATTTTTCCATGTTACAACAAAATTTTTATAGATGCTTTAAAAACAAGTAGCTTACAAAAAAAAAAAAAAGAAAAAGTAGCTTACTATCCAGTTTATTTGATAAATCTTTTATTAACAATAGAGTTCAGAGGCGCCTGGGTGGCTCAGTCAGTTAAGTGTCTGACTTCAGCTCAGGTTATGAGTTTGAGCCCCGCACTGTCCTCTCTGCTATCAGCATGGAACCCACTTTAGATCCTGTTTCCCTCTCTTTGCTTCTCTCTCTGCCCCTCCCCTGCTCACACTTTCTCTCTCTCAAAAAGTAAACATTAGGGAAAAAAAACCAATAGAATTCACTGTTATTGACTATCACTCAAGAACAATCATTCTCAGATGACCTTTGCCAGGGTCCTAAATTTGTACCAGGCATAGATAAACAAACTACTCTTTACTTTCAAGGTACTTTTCCTTATTCTGTACTTAGAAAAATCTAAAGTACAGGAATATTACAAGTGTTGTGTCCTTGCATAAGTTATGTATCCTCTAAACTCAGCCCTTTTGTCTGTAAAATGGGGATGATAATAGAACCCAGTTCAAGAACATGTGAAATCAATTCCTTTCATATGCTAAGCGATCATAAATGCTACTGATAAATGAAGTGTGTATTTGTTAAAAGATTCATTTCCAGTCAAAGTAAATGGAAAAGGAACTGTTGGACTTTTTTTGTTTTTTAAGTTTATTTATTTTGAGAGAGAGAGCAACAGAGAGCAAGCTGGGGAGGGGAAGAGAGAGAGGGAGACAGAGGATCCAAAGCAAGCTCTGTGCTGAGAGCAGACAGCCCAGTGCGGGGCTGGAATTCAGGAACCTTGAGATCATGACCTGAGCCAAAGTCAGACGCTTAACCAACTGAGCCACCCAGGCGCCCCAGGAACTGTTGGGCTTTTATTAACAGATATTAAATTAGGTTATGACCTTGCCCAAAGCGTAGGGGACAGCCTAGAGAAATATGTCACACAGTAAATGGAAAATGTTAACTCCTGATCCAGCAGTGCCGCGCTTGTCTTTGTCAGGCACTGCCAGGCTCCCTCTTTGGTCTGGTCTCAGACCATGACACAGCCACACAGCGGCTCTCTGCACTGGTCAGCTCAGTGCCTCCAGGCAAGCTAGGCCAAGCTCCTTTCAGTTGTCAAAGCAAATCTCAGAAACTCCACCAGACAACACAAGATTGCTCTCCTGCAAAGGGCAGGACATGTTATTTTTCTTTAGCCTTCAAATGTCTAGATGGTATTCTAAGCAAAATTTTATAATGGAGTCCACATTTGAAATTTACTATAAGATATTTTTCAAAGATTCTAAAATGCCTTGTATGGGGAAGAGGAAGAAAAACTACGATATTTTCAAATAAAAGAAATGATTTTGAAATAATTTTAAAGACAATTTGCAAAACGAGCACAAAAAATTCCCATAAACCCTTCTATGAAATCTCTAAAAAACATTTTTAAGTTTATTTATTTATTTTGAGAGAGAGAGGATGTGCGTGCGAGCAGGGTAGGGGCAGAAAGGGAGGGAGAAAGAATCCCAAGCAGGCTGTCAGTCTGGAGCCCAACGTGGGGCTCAAACCCATGAACCGTGAGATTATGACCTGAGCCGAAATCGAGAGTTGGAGGTTTAACTGACTGAAGTCAACCAGGCCCCCTGAGATCCCTAAATGTTAACATTTACCATGCTTGCTTCATCATATCTCTCTCACTGTTTCAAGTCACTGAAAACTGTATGAGCTCAATGTATTTTCTTTCTCTTTTTTTTTTTTAAGCAAGCTTTCTGCTCAATGTGGGTCACAAACTCATGACCTGGAGATCAAGAGTCACATGCTCTAGACTGAGCCAGCCAAGTGCCTCTCAATGTATTTTATTTATAATCATTTCCTTCCTGTGAACTAGTACTTGTTTCCTATAATTTATAACTCAGCATATGCTTTTATATGTATACATATGTATATACACACAGACACACGCATTTATAGTTTATCAAAGCGATGAACACATATGGCCAAAAAATTAAATAGAAAAGATGACTTTATAATGGAAAGCCATAGGTCTTTTTTTTATTTTTTATTTTTTTTAAGTTTATTTTTTTTGAGAGAGACAGAGACAGAGTGAGTGGGGGAGGGATGGACAGAGGGAGAGAGAGAGAATCCCAAGCAGACTCTGTCAGCATGGGGCTTGAACCCACAAACCATGAGATCATGACCGGAGCCAAAACCAAGAGTCAGATGCTCAACCGACTGAGTTACCCAGGCGCCCCATGCAAAGCTATAGTTCTACCCTCAGCTCTGCTCCTCAGAGGCAATATTTTAACCAATCCCTTTTGCCTTGGGTTCTCCTGAAACCTACACATCTCTAAATAATACACTTCTACTGCTATTTCTTACTGATCAACTCTGGACATTTTGTTTTAACTTCCTACCATGAAAAACAATTTAGCCCATTTACTCCCTCTCTCCCATAGAGATATAACTATTCTTGTTTTTCTGCTGGTCACCTCTGTATCCTCAACAAACATGCTAAGTCTCCACTTGTGTTCCAGCCACCATGGAAAGACAACTGGTCTGCCACTTTGTAAGTAAAGGATATTAATATTCTAATTCCTTACCCTCATCCCTTCATCTAAAGGCTGCCCCCTTTTTTTACATTGTCAATTTATAACATTTTCATCCTGTTTTAAAACCACCACTCAAATGTCCATGATTTGTCTAAGTTCATCTTACAAGATGGAAAACTAATAAAATTTACATTTCCATGATGATGTAAACATGAGTCACTGCAGATCAAGTAGCATGTTAGGAGTTCTTTTCCCCAGGGCCGGGCTCATGACCACCTGTCACTTAGTGGAGAATATTCCCCATGTCAAACTGAGATAGGGATTCTAACCTTTCACCTCCACTAAATCCCTTAATCGAATCTTCATGTTTTTCCAACTTCTCACTACTACCCGGTCAGTCATTGTCTGGGCATCTCATTTTGTCTGTTTGGCTTACTCCTCCTTTCTCAGGCTTGTGAGCACGCAGGAACCCCCTAAATGCCAGAATGTGCTGGCTCTGGTTCTCCATAAAAATTTGCTTACTTTCTTTAGAGCAGCCTTTCCTTTCAATTGGTTGCCAAGAATGAAACAAATTCAGTAGAATTCACATAAACTCTAGATTTCTCTCTTCTGTTGAAAAATTACCAGATTGGGTAACTGGACTCTGATTCTGCAGTAATGTGCAGCAGCCCAGCTTTCTTCCATTTATTTCCTTTACTCGTCTGACCCCTGTGGTAATGGGTGTTGAACTCTTGAAATACAGACTTGCCCTTAATCTCCTTGGCTCCAGCCCCATGTCTCATCCCTGCCTCTCTCAGGTTCCATGGGGCAGGCTGTGCCTCTCCTGAACAGTATTCTGTTCTCCTTATGTGTTCTCCTTATGTATTCTCCCTCCCTCAACATGTGGTCCACGAACCAGAACAGTCTCAGTGGCATCACCTGGGAGCTTGTTAGAGATGCGGAACTTTGTCACCTGCAGTTTAACAAGATCTCTTAGTGACTCCTAGGCAGATTGAGAAAAGAACGGGTCTAGACTATAGTTTCTTGCACTTGCTTCATTGGACATCCCCCCCTTTTCTGTCTTCCTAAATATATTCAATTATGCATGGATGTTCCCCACCCTTTTCACTTCATCATTGATTCTTTTTAAGTTTATTATTTATTTTGAGAGAGAGAGTATGAGAGAATCTCAAGCAGGCTCTGCACTGTTAGGGCAGAGCCAGACTTGGGCCTCAAACTCACGAACTGTGAGATCATGACCCAAGCCAAAATCGAGTCATATACTTAAACCAACTGAGCCATCCAGGCACCCATTGATTTTGTAGATTTATTTACTGTTTTAAAAAAATGTTTTAATGCTTATTTATTTTTGGGAGAGAAAGAGAGAGTGGGGGAGGGGCAGAGAGCAAGGGAGACACAGAATCTGAAGCAGGCTCCAGGCTCCAAGCTGTCAGCACAGAGCCTGGTGCGGGACTGGAACTCAGGAACTGTAAAATTCATGACCTGAGCCAAAGTCGGATGCTTAACCGACTGAGCCACCCAGGCGCCCCAATTTATTTGCTTTTTATTTTCATTTCTTTTCCATATTTCATAGGATCTCTAGAGACAAAGGAAAAAAGTTGTGTGGTTGGTAATTCAGCATTTTGACAGCCTTCAGACATAGGTCTTAAAACACTAGAGGAATAGAAAATTTTGCCATGTGCTGTTTTTGTTTTGTTTGCTTGCTTGTGGTTTTCAGCCATCCTCTCAACGAGAGCACAGATGTGAGAGGGGATGACAGATGTTTATGATCTTAGTGGAACAATTTCTCACGCAGGAGTCTCCTGATGCCCTCTGGTTGATTACTTTACACCTGGAAAACTGAGAGACTCTGCTGCCTGTAAGACTGGTGGCCACCATTCTGCCAGAAATTACAATAAAAACAAAGGGAATGGAACAGCTTAGCAGAGACATGCAAAACCATGTTTCTTTGTTGTTCTGGGTGTATTTTTATTTTTAGCATCACTACTGCGACTGTACATTTGTCCCAGCCCGTCATCCAAGTATTTGTGGAAATTAACTGCAATGTTATGAATGTTTCACAGATGGATGAACCAAAGCTGATGAGAAAACAAACTGGTTCTGATCTTTTCACCATTTTGGGGATCTGAGTTTTATCTGGCTGAAAATAGATGTTTTCAATCAGAAACTGTACCACGTAGATTTTTTTTTTTTCCTGCCAGAAACTGAATACCCTACTAAAGTAGCTTGAAGTAGTGTCTTTCAAAATTAGCTGCACATTGGAATTACCTGGGAAACCTGGCTTCCACCGGGCAAGGTCTGATCTCATTGGTCTGGGATGTGACCTAGGCATTGAGGGTGAGTCTCATGTACAGCCAAGGTTGAGAACCACGGGCTTACACAGTGCAGACACTTATTGTTTCACTTAACCACAAGTCTGGAGATGGCACTGTAGGCATGGCTCAGGGACTCACTATGTCATCAATGACTCAGGCTCTTCCCAACTTTCTCCTTCGTCATTCTTAGCATGTTGTTAGTGTCTCCACCCTGATACAGATGGCCGCTGTAGCTCCAAACATTAATGTGTTCAAACACAGCAGGAAAAGGGAGGACTTGTTCTTTGTCAGCAAGGAAAGCTTTCTAGGAACACGCCCCTCTCCCCCACCTCAGATTTCTTCTTATTTCATCGGCCAGAACACCCTCAGACCAACTACCCAATGACCAGTAAAGAAGAATGGCTTGTATCAGTTACCCTGTTGCCATTACAAAACAAAATGAGGGTTCCATTAAGCTAAGTAAAAAGAGGGGGATGACTGTTAGGTGGGCAATCAACAGTGTCTGTCTCTGCTATCCCAAACACATTAGCGACAATTCGTCATTAACCTGTGGGATGCCATCAGGCTCAGTTGGACCTTGTATTAATTTTTATTTTCTTTTTAGCGCAGTTCTATTTGTAAGAAGTAATATTCCATGACTTTAATTCTTTCTTAGGGGTCTTCCAAAGAACAAAGAGAAATTTAATTTAAAAAGAAACAGAATAAAACTCATTCTGTTTTGGTGATTACCATATGGGTTCACTGACACTTTTGTAAATTTAAGTTACGTTAGGGGATCTTATTGACCTGATTTTTCTTTATGTTTTGCCATTTCATCATTTAGGGAATTCTTTCTCATACTCTTCAATTTTTCTTAGCTATATTTTTTTAGAAGTTTATTTATTTTGAGAGAGAGAGAGAGAGAGAGCCCATGCATAAGCAGGAGAGGGGCAGAGAGAGAGGAAGACAGAGAATCCCAAGCAGGCTCTGCATTGCCAGCACAGAGCCAGATGCAGGGCTCGAACCCACGAACCGTGAGATCACGACCTGAGCTGAATCAAGAATTGGACACTTAACCCACTGAGCCACCCAGGCGCCCCCTCACTATATTTTAAAAAGCAATTAAATTTTAAGAAAAGGGAAAAATGATAGATTCACCTAAAAGGCTGATACCATTGTAATGTTATCCTTCAGTTTTCTTTTTTTTTTAATGTTTATTTATTTGAGAGAATGTGTGTGCGTGCGCCACAAATGGGGGAGGAGCAGAGAGAGAGAGAGAGAGAGAGAGAGAGAGAGAGAGAGAATCCCAAACATGCGCTGTCAGTACAGAGCCCGTCTGAGGGCTTGATCTCACAAACTGAGATCGTGACCTGAGCCAAGATCATGTGTTGGACAACTAAGCCACTGAGCCACCCAGGTGCCCCTATCCTTCGGTTTTCTTACTGCATTGCCCAAAGTATTGGATCAGTTTTCAAGAAGGAATAAAAGAAGACTGGAGGAACCATTTTATAGTTTGCTTTAACATTTCACAGAACAAGTTGAGATTTCAGAATTTTTCATTTTCCATCCATAGTAGCAAAGGAAAAGGAATTGACAAGAGGAAATGTTTCAAAATTATTAGATGAATCAGAAGATAAATGCAAAGACACAGATAGCAGCACTCTAGACTCTAATGATGGTGGAATTGATCAGATAAATGAAATCTCAGCTGAGTTTTCAGATAATGATGTTTCAGATGAATTTTCCCAAACTCAAAAATCAATAAATGACCTATATATTTCTAAGGACAGAGAAGGAAATATGGTATTTTCATCCAGTTAATCATTCATTCGACAAGAAGCATGTTATTATTATACAATATTTTGTGACAAGAACCTGGACTATCTCGTTTTGCTAAAAGGATGTATGATAGTATTCTTTATATCTCTCTTATTGTTTGTACACCAGTATTTGAGTGGTTTGTTGTGTATAAATTCTTTTTTTTTCAATTAAAAAAAATTTTTTTTAATGTTCACTTATTTTTTGACAGCAGAGACAGAGTGTGAGTGGAGAAGCAGCAGAGAGAGAGGGAGTCATAGAATCTGAAGCAGACTCCAGGCTCTGAGCTGTCAGCACAGAGCCCAATGCAGGACTTGAACCCAAGAACTGCGAGATCATGACCTGAGCTGAAGTAGGACGCTTAACTGACTGAGCCACCCAGGTGCCCCTGTTATGTATAAATTCTTGTTAACTTTTCTAATAAAGTTTTTTTTCTTACTATCCTTGTATATTTCTACAAATTAATCATAAGATGACTTTAAAATGGTAATGGGGCACCTGGGTGGCTCAGCCGGTTGAGTGTCTGGCTTCGGCTCAGGTCATGATCTTGTGGTTTATGGGTTCGAGCCCCGCGTTGGGCTCTGTGCTGACAGCCTGGAGCCTGGAGTCTGCTTTGGATTCTGTCTCCCTCTCTCTCTGCCCTTCCCCCACTCACGCTGTCTCTCTCTCTCTCTTTCTCTCTCTCAAAAATAAACATTAAAAAAATAAATAAAAATAAAATGGTAATAAATATTGTTCTTGGTATATTGACAAAGATTACTCAGATTACCCAGTTGTGGGCTCAGAATCCTTTATCAGTGTCAATGAGGAAAACATACTGTTTAGGAGAGGCACTGTGCCAGGCTCTGAAGATACACAGAACAGGCCTGGTTTTGAAGGGCTTACAACCCTATTGGGAGTCAGGAATATAAATTTTTTCCCATTAGCTACAAATGTCATTGTCAATCGTAGGATATTGTCAGCTCTTTCCCCCCAGCTTCCTCCAATGTTAACTCCTTAAACAACTATAGTAGAGTATCAAAACCAAGAAGTTGACATTGGAACAATTCATGCAATTTATTCAGATTTTACCAGTACAGATATATTTGTGTATGTGTGTGTGTGTATAACTCAATGCAACTTTAACACATGTAAAGCCTTGTGAAACCACCCCCGTGATCAAGATACTCAGCTGTACCATCACCACAGGACTTGCTCTTGTCACTCCTGTATAGCCATATCCCTCTCCTCCCCATCTTTAACTCTAGCAACCACTCATCGGTTCTCCAACTGTATATTATTTTATGAATATTATATAACTGCAATCATATAGTGCAATGGAAACAAAATATCCTTTCAGGCTGGCTTTTCTTAGCATGATTTCTTTGAGATTAATACAAACTGTTGTATGTATCAATATTTGATTCCTTTTTGTTGCTGAATTGTGTACCATGGGATGAACGTACCATAGTTTGTTTTACCAGTTAGCCATTGAGGGACATTTGGGTGGTTTCTAGTGTGAGGCTATTAAGAATAAAGCTGCTATGAACAGAGATGTACAAGTTCCCGTGTGAAGTAAATTTTCATTTCTCTGGGTAAAGTGCCTAAGAGGGCAATTGCTGGTCATATAGTAAGTTCATTTTAGTTTTGAAAGAAATTGCCAAATTATTTTCTAGAGTGGTGGTACCATTTTACATTCCCACAGCAATATGAGTGAGCCCGTTTCTCTGCATCCTCACCTACATTTGGTATTGTCAATATTGTGCATTTTAGCTGCTCTGATATGTGTGTAGTGTATCTCGTAGTCTTAATTTGAATTTCTCTAATGGCTAATGATATTGCACATCTTTTCATGTGTTTATTTGCCATCTGTATATCCTCTTAGTGAAGTGCATTTATGTCTTTTGCTCATTTTCTGATTGGACTGTATGTTTTATTTTTAATGCTGAGTTTAAGAGTTCTTTACATATATATTCTAGATACACCCAGTAACTATTTTTAATCAGCTGATATAGTGTTTAATTTGAGGGAGAAATGATGTCATGAAGAGTCTCTATCTCATTGAACCACACTGATACTCCTCCCTCTTTAGAAAAACCATTTATATCAATTCCAATCCAGCTGTCTTCATCAAGGAACACTCTTGGGGGTGGGGGCAGGTTCCAACCCTAGACAAAACTTTTTATTTGCCATTAATCTGCTTCACACTCTTCTTTAAAAATTAAAGTGCCAGCTCTTCATCCTTCTTTCTCTAGGGTTTTTGTTATCAGAGCCACAAAAGCAGCTGAGATAATGTGGACATGGCAATTTTTCTGTTTGTTTTAACATCTTCCCCCAACTTTTCCACTTTCACTAGATGGGCGTCTTCTGCCCACTCATTTCTCTGCTTCCCCACAACCTTAGTTTCCCTCTGCTGTGGTTATGGCACTCACTTCTACGTAACTATGAAGCTCACTTCCTCGGGTTAACTGATTCTGCTTCTGTGTCCAAATTCCATGTTTCTGGGAGAGAGACTGGGTCCCTGAATATTGGGGGCAGTTGTGCATCTCAAGTGCAGCTGTGGCCTGGGGAAGTGCAGGCAAGTGGTATGGGGCAGGTGTCTGTTCTGGGGATCTGGCCTGTGCAGGTTTTCTGGAACTAAGGAGGTCTGAGTAGAAAATTACTGTTATTTTTATTACAAGGACCAGAGGGAAAAGAAAGTCAGAGAGGTTAAGTGGTTCCCAGAGCCATGTAGCGCCAGTAGAGGAAGTAGAGGCAGGACAGAAACCCTAAACCTATCAGGCTCCAATGCTTGCACTGTGTCGACTATGCTAACCATCTACCAACATGGTTCCTGCCCTCGAAAACCTGGGTCTCTTAGTGAGACTAACAAGTATGCAGTTACAGTAGAAACACATGAATTCCAACACAGAAATATACCAGGAGAAAACAGAAAACAGAGATCTGTTAAATGAAATACAATTTATAATTAAAAGAACAATAGCATTATTCCTTTCTTAATGAGTTTTCTAGTAGTTTAACTCTATACTTATTTTATTATCCTCCTCATCAAAATACTTTATTGTGTTTATGAGCCTTTGGGTGACGTGGTTCACTGACATACAGAGTTAACTCCGTAAAGTGATAGAAAAAACCAGAATGGCACAAATCCCTGTAAATAAGATACATGCTTTTATGCAATTTTTGCCCTTTAATCAGCTTTAACTAACTTTCTAATGTTAAATCAATGCTATATTCTTAGGATTAAGTCAATAGGATAACTAAATTGTATCTTTTTTTATACACTATGGGATCCGGCCTACTAAAATTTTTAGGAGTTTTCATCCATGTTCATCAGTGAGATTTGGTTTATGATTTGCCTTCTAGAACTAACTTTGTCAGATTTTGATATTAAGATTATGACAGCTGCTATATTCAATAATTTCTATAAGATTGGAATTTTTGCTTGACTGTCGATAGAACTTGTTTCTAAATTCATCTAGCCTGGTAGTTTCTTTATAAGAAGAATTTTTAAATATTTTGAGAGAGAGAGAGAAAGCATGTGCAAGCAGGGGAAGGGCACAGAGAGAGAGAGAGAGAGAGAGAGAGAATCCCAAGCAGGTTCCACACTGTCAGCACAGAGCCCGACATGGGTCTTGAACCCACAAATAGTGAGATCATGACCTGAGCTGAAATCAAGACTTGGATGCTAAACCAACTGAGCCACCCAGGCACCCCAAATACAGCCTAAATTTCTAAAATTGGTTACAGACTATTCAGATATTCTTTTCTTCAAATCAGTTTTTTTAAAATAACAACTTCATAGAGACATGCCATACAGTCACCCACTTAAAAGCATACAATTCAGTGGTTTCTAGTAAATCAGAGTTTTACAAACACTGCCACTATCCAATTCCAGAACATTTTCATCACTCCAAAAAGAAACCCTGCAACCATTAGCAGCCACTTACCCTTTCCTCTTAGTCCCCAACCCTAGGCAACCACCCAAACACTTTCTCTCCATAGAGAGAAAGTGCCTATTCTGCACATTTCATATAAATGGAATCATATAGTATATGGTCTTTTGTGACTGGCTTCTTATAATATTTTCATGTTTCATCCATGTTGCAACATGTAGCAGTACTCCATTTTTTTTATTGCCAAAATTTTCATTGTATGGATATACCACCTTTGGTTTGTCCATGCATCACTTGATGGACATTTGAGATGTTTTTACTTTTTGGCTGTTGTAAGTAATAGTGCTCTGAGCATTTATGTACAAGTTTTTGTGTGGACATATGTTTTCATTACTCTTGGGACTTATACCTAGTTGTGGAAATGCTGGGTCATAGCTCTATGTTTGTTTGTTTGTTTATAATTTTAGAGAGAGAGGGGCGTGTGGGTGGCTCAGTCTGTTAAGTGTCCGGCTTTGGCTCAGGTCATGATCTCACGGTTTGTGGGTTCAAGCCCTGTGTTGTGCTCTGTGCTGACAACTCAGAGCCTGGAACCTGCTTGGATTCTCTGTCTCCCTCTCTCTGCCCCTCCCCTGCTCGCACTCTGTCTCTCTCTCAGAAATAAATAAACATTAAAAAATTTTTTAAAAATATAATTTGAGAGAGAGTGAGCGAGCAGGAGTGGAGCAGAGAGAGAGAGAGAATCCCAAGGAGACTCCAAGCTCAGCACAGAGCCTGACATGGGGCTTGATCCCACAACACTGGGATCATGACCTGAGCCTAAATCAAGAGTCAAACACTCAGCTGACTGAACTGCCAAACTACCATTATATGTTCCTGTGTTCCACTATCTGAGGGTTCCAATTTCCCCACATCCTCCTCACCAACACTTGTTATTGTACATCTTTTTCATTATAGCCATCTTAGTTGGGGGTGAAGAGATATCTCTCTGTAGTTTTTTCATTTTCCTGATGGCAAAAGATATTGAGCACCTTTTCATGTGTTATAGGCCATTTGTGTACTGTCTTTAGAGAAATGTCTGTTCGAGTCCTTTGACCATTTTTAAATTGGGTTGTCCTTTAATTATTGCGTTTTAAGAGTTGTTTACATATTCTCATTTTTTTAAATGTTTATTTGAGAGAGAAAGAGCGCACATGAACTGGGGAGGGGCAGAGAGAAAGGGAGAAACAGAGTCTAAAGCAGGTTCCAGGCTCTGAGCTGTCAGCATAGAGCTGACGCAGGGCTTGAACCCACGAACTGGAAGATCATGACCTGAGCAGAAGTCAGACGCTTAACCAAGTCACTGAGACATCCCAGAGTTGTTTATGTATTGTAGATGCAAGTCCCTTAGCAGATATGATTTGCAAAAAAAATTTCCCATTCTGTGGCTTTTTTCATGTTCTTGATAAGTGTTTTTGAAGCAGTTTTTAATTTTGATGATGTTGCCTTCGTCTATTTTTGTTTGCTTGTTTCCTTATATTCAAATTCCAGTTAGTTAACATACAGTGTTATATTAGTTTCAGGTGTACAATATAGTGATTCAACACTTCCACACATCATCCACTGCTCATCCCAAGTGCACTGCTTAATCCCCATCACCCATTTCACCCTCCCCCCCCCCACATATTTCTGTTGTTGCTTGTGTTCCTGGTTTATATCTAAGAAATCATTGTTTAATCCAAGGTCACAAAGATTTACACTTGTTTCCTTCTAAGAATTTTATAATTTTTAGCTCTTACATTTAGGTCTTGATCCATTTGGAATTAAATGTTTTAAGTTTATGTATTTTGAGAGGCAGGGAGGGGCAGAGAGAGGGGGAGAGAGAGAATCCCAAGCAAGTTCCATGCTCAGCCTGACGTGGGGCTCGATCTCACAACCATGAGATCATGACCTGGGCTGAAAACCAGAGTTGGATGCTGAACCAGTTGAGCCACTCAGGTGCCCTGGAATTAATTCTTTTTAATGGTTATTTATCTTTAAGAGAGAAAGCAAGTGAGAGAGGACAGAGAAAGGGGGACAGAGTATCTGGACTGGGCTTCGAGCTGACAGAGAGCCTGACACAGGGCCTGAACCCACAAACCACAGGGTCATGACCCAAGCCGAAGTTAGACGCTCAACTGACTGAGCCACCCAGGTGCCCCTGGAATTAATTTTTTTATACAGTGTGAAATAGGGGTTCAATTTCATTCTTTTCAATTTCATCCAATTGTCCTAGCATCATTTATGGAAAAGACTATCCTTTTCCCATTGAATTGTCCTGGCAATCTTGTAAAAAATCAATTGACTATAAATGTGAGAGTTTATTTTCTAGACCCTCAATTCCATTGCATTGATCTATAGGTCTATTCTTATGCCATGTTGTAGCTTTGTATTGTTTTGAAATTGTGAAGTGTGAATCCTCTTTTTTTTTTTTTCTTTCCAAAATTATTTTGGCTATTTTGGGCTCCTTGAATTTCCATATGAATTTTAGGATTAGCTGGTCATTTTCTGCAAAAAAAGCCAGCTGGAATTTTGATAAGGAAAGCATTGAATCTGTAGATCATTTTGGGAGTATTGCTATTTTAATAATCCAATGTTAAATCTTTTGGCCCATAAACACAGGAGGTCTTTGCATTTACTTAGGTCTTCTCTTATGTCTTTCAACAATGTTTTGTAGGTTAGAGTATAAGTTTTGCACTTATTTGTTAAATTTATTCCTAAGTATTTTAGACTTTTGATGTCTTGAGTCAGTTTTAATAAGCTCCGCTTTTGTAGGTATTCATTTCATCAAAATTTTCCAATTTATTGTCATAAAGTTATTTAGAATAGTCTTGAATTAGTCAGTGTTCAACCAGAGAAATAGAAGCAGCAGGAGAAATTAAAAGATTTATTGCAAGGAATTCATTCACACATTGTGGAGGCTGGAAGACAAAGTGTGAAACCCCAGATCCACAGGGTAGACCTCCAAGAAGGGCAGGCAAGAAATCTGGCTTGAGCCGAAACTGCTGTCTACAGGTGTAACTTCTCCCTCAGGAAAGCCTCAGTTCTGCTTTTTAGTCTTTCAAATGATTGAATCAAGCCCGCCCATATTATCTTGGATCATCTTACTTCAAGTCACCAGATTATGGAATTTAATATAATCTATAATATACTTTCATAAGTTATACTAATATACTAACATAGGTTAGTGTTTCATTGAATAACTGGCAACTGTGGCTAAGCCAATTGACAAATAAAACTGATTGTGATAGGCCTATGAAAAATCTGTACCATCTGTAGTTAATAAATTCCTCTTCATTCCTAGTATCACTTATCTGTGCTTTTCGTCATGATTAATCTTGCCAAGTATTTTTCTAACTTGCGTCTTTCAAAGAACCAACTTTTGGCTGATTCCATTATGTTTATTTTCAATTCCATCACTTTTTGCCTCTTATGATACAGTCCCAGAGAAGGGAGAAATTGGTATCAACCATTAGTCCATTCCAGCAAAAGGCCACACTTAAAATTTTAGGCTTAAGTTTTTTTCTTTTTTTTTTTTTTTTTAAACACTTCTTGGGATCTATGTGAAAGAAAAGCACATGCACAGAAAAAAGCCTAATGACATATATCAAAATGTTAAGGGGTTATCTCTGGGTATTAGGATTGGGGATGATGTTTTTCCTCATTCTTCCTGTATTTAATATGTACTTTTATAGTAATGTGTACATATGTATAATTGCTATATTATACACCTGAAACTAATATAATACTATGTCAGCTGTACTTCAACTAAAAAAGTATTATTTCTAATTAAATGTGATGCAGGACTATTTTATTTTTTAATGTAGGTTTCTTGATTGATCCTAGATTGGGGCGGGGGAGGCTAAATGGTACTTTGGGGGAAATTTTATTTATTTCTTTTATTATTTTTTTTTTAAACGTTTATTTATTTTTGAGACAGAGAGAGACAGAGCATGAACAGGGGAGGGGCAGAGAGAGAGGGAGACACAGAATCTGAAATAGGCTCCAGGCTCTGAGCTGTCAGCACAGAGCCCGACGCGGGGCTTGAACTCACGGACCGTGAGATCATGACCTGAGCCGAAGTCGGACACTTAACCGACCAAGCCACCCAGGCGCCCCTGGGGGAAATTTTAATATGAAATTTTAATACGAATATTAGGCAATAATATTCTTCTCTTAAATTTCTGTGGCATAATAATGATATTGTGGTTATGTAGAAGTATGTCTCTTTTTAAGGGACACATGTTGAGGTACTGAGGGGTAAAATGTCATGATGCATATTTCAAATGACTTGAGAAAAACACTATTTATAAAGCATGTATAGCAAAATGTCAACAATAAGTCGATCTAGATAAAGGGTGTATGTATGTTCACTATACTACTTGAAATTTTCCAAAATAAAAATGGGAGAAAATTATATACTTCTATAATAAAGCAGTTGGAGGACAACAAAGGCCCATAAGACAACCAGTCACTGATGAAGATACTTTCTACATGGATGGATCTCATCCTTTTGTCTCCAGGGATCTGTTCCATGTTAATGCTAGTGGCTCACCACAGGCTGCTGCACCGACCGGAGAGGCTGTAGAGTACCACAGCCCCCGGAGTTGGCAGGCCTAACTCAGTGCTCACTAACTTGCTCTCTGGAATAATCAGATGATGCCCTTTTGATGACTGTGAAGTATTAAAATTACCTCCTTTTTGAAAAGTCTTTACTACCAGTGAATGAAATTAAGCAAATGGCAATATTCAACAGCACAGAAAAAGCTCAGAATAGGCAATATTACTGACATCATGATGGTGGCTAATATATTCATTTATTTCTGTTTCCACTTTCCCACCATTAAGCACTAATTCTCTGGAAAAGCAGTTTTTTTTTTTTTTTTTTTTTTTTTTTTAGGGTTTAATCATATACAGCAAAGGAATAAGGATAAGGTCTTGGTTTCAAAGTTCTGATTTACGAGTTAAACCAAGTCAATACAAAAATGTTCCTGTGCTTGCTATGGCATATACAAAAATGCTCCTTCAACCAAATAAAACTAGGGGACTAAAAACACTTTTTGCAAATCCGTGGTATTATCAGGTTCCTATAGATCTACAATATAACACTGAAGGATTATATCCTATGTACAATAAGCAAGTTGAGGAAATAACAATACATGTCTACTAACACCCTTTCCAAAGCATTATAAATAAACTTTTACTTCAGGATCTTGAAATAAAAATTCATACAGTATTCACAATGAAACCCAAAGATAAAGCAAGATGAAATAGTCAATAGCATGATTAAGAATGGCTGACATTTGGGGCGCCTGGGTGGCTCAGTCGGTTGGGCGTCCAACTTTGGCTCAGGTCATGGTATCGTGATTTGTCACGTGATTTGTGAGTTCGAGCCCCGCGTCGGGCTCTGTGCTGACAGGAGCCTGGAGCCTGATTCAGATTCTGTGTCTCCCCCTCTCTCTGCCCCTCCCATGCTCTTGCTCTGTGTTTCTCTATAATAAATAAACATTAAAAAAAAAAAATAGCTGACATTTATAGAAAACATTACTATGTACCAGGAATTAAGTGCTTTTATCTCATTTAATTCTCATTAACAATGCTATGAAGTAAAATTATTAAAACCATTTTACAGATGAGTGGTCAAAGGCTAGAAATTTGCCCAAGGTTCATTCAGCTGGTACATACCATAGTGGGTCTTCAGACCCAAGTAGTTTGGCTTTGAAATCTGTGCTCCTAACCACTGTGCTATAATATCTCTCTATACCAGCCACTAATTAAAACAGAAATGTATTCCTTCCTAACCCTGGTCATTGTGAGATAAGGAGTATCTTTGGCTTCTACATATCTCAATTTTCAACATATTATATTCCTTCCAACATATAAAACCATTCTCATCCTGAGCCACCTGATTTTATTTTACTACAACCTGCCCCTGACTGCCAAGCCCACCCCTGTATTCTGCCCTCATTAAGTGGCTGCATTTGCATTAAGCTCTGCCTAGAATAATAACAAAAAATGTATGAAATATTTAAATCTTATTTGTTCAAAATAAAAGGAGTTAAACACTTTCCCTCTTTACTCTCATATCAAGGCTTCGAAGACTTGCTCAGGAAAATACTGCTGATGTTGATAATCAGAGGATCTTACCAGGGGCACATTATGCCCCGGGATGAAAAACTTTCAAAACTGTCCTCCATCTTCTCTTCTGTGTGTTATGATGTGTAGCAGGATGGGGGTGATGGTAGAAATTATGGTAATAAATGTAAACTATGTTTTCTAGAAACATTTTCATTTCATGGAAAAATGATAAGACCACAGCAAACTATGGGGTGCCTGGGTGGCTCAGTAGGTTAAGGCTCTGACTTTGGCTCAGGTCATGGTCTCACGGTTTGTGAGTTCAAGCCCGGCATCAGGCTCTGCGCTGACAGCGGAGAGCCAGGAGCCTATTTCAGATTCTGTGCCTCCCTATATCTCTCTCTGCCCTCCCTCCCTTGCTCACACTCTGTCTCTCTCTCAAAAATAATAAACATTAAAAAAAAAAAGACCACAGCAAACTAAATCTGGAAATGTGAAAGTCTTATTTTTTTAAAAACCAGACTATACAAAGACAACTGAAAGCCATACATGAAGAAATTTCCAAAACAAACAAATGAAAAAAATCACACCTACAAAATTATTTACATGTTGAGGGCCCATATTAAAAAACACGGTCCCCAGTCCAATATAGACATAGAGAAACAGTCTACGGTAACACACCTGGAAGAGGATTTCTGTAGTACTTCCCAGTATATGACACAAACCAAATGAGGAAACCCCTTGAAGGTACTTCAATGTTCAGAGGTTTTAAAGACCTTGGCTTTGATGATTTTGAAGGTAAGAAACAAAATCAAACTGGCTTCCACTGTGACATGCCAGTGGCTTCAAGTCAGGGCCTACAATCATAATGCTTCTGAATGGCCTTCTATTTGGGGGCAGAGCAATCTGTAGGCATGAAAGTTTTTACACACTCCCTGTTACTATATTACCTTAATAAAGACAAAAAGTTGTCATTAAACTCTTTTAAAAATATGTAACGAATTTTCTAAAGATAACATTTTTTTTAAGTCCAGATTCATCAATGATGAGTAAAAAATCTATTACTTCCCTAAGGTCATTTCCTTAACTCTGTCTATTCCTGCTTAAATGCAAAAGCTGATAGTTTCTGATTCGTAGAAAGATCTAAAGGTTTTTGCTTTTTTGGCAAATTCAGATTCTCCTTTGCTTTTTCTTTCTGGTTTTCAGTTTCATGACTTTCATCAATCACACGTTTTCGCTTCTTTGCTTCAGCTCCATCATTTGTAGTACCTCCTTTGGCCTTGGTAGCCCATGCCTTTGTAAAAATATGGGAGAAAAGATTTTTAGGCAATAACAAAGAACTAGGAAGGAAATGATTTCCTCACTTTTTTAGGTAACAATCCTGTATATAAAAAGCAGCATTAAAAAAAAAAAAAGCAGGGGCATCTGGGTGGCTCAGTCTCCACCACCTCATGCTCTGTCTCTCTCTCAAAAATAAACATTAAAAAAAATTCTTTTTAATTAAAAAAAAGCATAATTAGTACTTGAATTGTTAAGCTAATCATTAAGGATTCTCATTGTTAACAAATGTCTTGTTAATTGCAGAGCAGGTTAAAAAATTTATGTCTACCTCTGTAATATTTCAACCTAAACTCTGCTTATATTTAACCATATTAAGTGCAAAATATATAACTGCAGGTACTTTTTTTAAAAATGAAACTTTTTATTTTGAGATTTTTCATATGCAGTTGTAGGAAATAATACAGAAGGATCTCGTGTACTCTTTTCCCAGTTTCCCCCAATCATAGCATCTTCCAAAGCTAATATATCACAACCAGAGTACTGACATCAATACAATCCTCCCATTTTTACTTCTACTCATTTGTGTGTATGTGTGTATGCATATTTAATTCCCATGTAGGCTCCACATTCAAGATACAAAACAGTACCATCACCACAAGGATCCCTCATGTTGTTCCTCCAAACTACATTTCTCATCCAGGCCCCAACTCCTGGTAATTAGTTCTCTGTTCTTCATCCCTATCACTCTGTCACTTCAGGAATGACATTTCAGATACTCTTTTGGGGCTGGCTTTATTCAATAAGCACAAGAACCTTAAAAAGTTCAGTCATTTCCATCTGTCTCCTAAATCTTTTTTTTTTTTTTTTTAATGAGAGAGAGAGAGAGCAAGAGCGTGTGCATGAGGTGGGGAGAGGGGCAGAGGGAGAGACACGGAATCTCAATCCCAATGCAGGGCTCGATCTTACAACCCTGGGATCATGACCTGAGCCAAGATAAATATTGGACGCTCAACTGACTGAGTCACTTAAATCTATTTTAATATGTAATAGTTCCTCCTTCTTTCACTTTATTTCCTTTCCATTTATTTACTATAGAAAAGAGACCCTTTGGAGCTGTAGAATTTCTCACATTAACAGACTGGATTAAGGTTTAACTTAAAAATACTGATTACATTTTCAAGTATTCAAAAACACAATCACATTTTTTACTGCATAAGATCATTTAGATACCATTTATCTAATTCTTTATTATCCTTTTATAAAGTCTTACAAAAAATGAGAAATACAAAGTTGCCAATGAGATTCTAAATAGGCTTGAGGTGGCTGGACCAGTTTCTAGCTTCCTCATTTTGTAATAGCTCTATTCTTAAAATTCAGTTTATCAAGGCAAGTATCTATTTCACCAGGTGAATACTGCATGCCCATGCCGCATACTGCATCCCTGGGGAAATGATATCTGAGGATTTAATTGATATACCACACACATTCCTTCCCCTTGCAACAGAAAGCTGCTCCTAGCCCTCCCTCATAAGGCAGAAATTTACACAAGGGGCAATAAGGTACCAGCCACCTGTCCTAATTTCCACATGAAAGGCTAGAACAGAACACCAGGTCTTCCACTGCCCAAAAAGCAGTACTCTCACTTTGACTTTGTTTTTGTTTTTTTGTTTTTTAAAGTAAGCTCTATGCTCAATGTGGGCCTTGAACTCACAACCCTGAGATTAAGAGACACATGCTCTATCGACTGAGCCAACCAGGTACCCCAGTATTCTCATTTTATATTCAATGTGGAAGTAAATAGCATTTTAAAAAATTCTGCTTTTTAAAGAAATTTTTTAAGTTTATTTATTTATTTTGAGAGAGAGGTAAAGAGAGTGAGTGCAAGCAGGGAAGGCGCAGAGAGAGAGAATCCCAAGTACCCTAAGGTAGTAGTCCAAACATGTACATTTAATTTCATTTTTACTTCTTAATTTTATTTGCTTTTGATTTGTAAGTAATGTACTTTTTCTTGGGGTATCCTCCTAACTTACAACATGCAGGAACTTATACAGATATAAACAGTACATATGTCCCAAATTTAACCATTAGCACTAATAACTATTACACATCCATATGTTTAGAACTAACATTTCAGTTATTTAATCTCCTCTCCACCAAGAGTTTACCAGAATATATGCAATTTCCAGAACAGAAAAAGGCATTCTCTATAAGAATTTTTAAGACCTAGGGGGCACCTGGGTGACTTAGTCAGTTAAGTGACCAACTTTCGGTTTTGGCTCAGATCATGATCTCATGGGTTCATGAGTTCAGGTCCACATCAGGCTCTGCGCTGACAGTGCTGGGCCTCCTTGGGATTCTCTCTCTCTGCCCTTCCCTGCTTGTGCTCGCTCTCTCTCTTTCTCAAAATAAATAAACAAATTTGAAAAAAATAAAAACAAAAAACAAAACCCCTGGGAATTTACTAAGATCTCAATCTCAGCAAAATTATTCTTACCTTCCTTTCTTCAGGTGACAATACTCTAAATCGAATCATTCCTTCTTTTATTATGTCTGCTTCATCTGAAAAGTCAGGATTGTCAGACAAAATATTACTTCTGTTTTCTTCCAGCCACATCTGGAACCCAGTCTTTGGCCTAAAATAGCAATTATTGAAAAAATTTCATACTTAAGACACAGTTTAAAGTGCTTTATGATTTTTCAGGTTAGTAATTAACCATTAGTCTTTGCATACCTATATATACTAAGAAAGACACAATTAATTACACTTGTTAATATTCATACTACATATTACCTAAAACTGCTTGAAGACCATGGAAATAATGAACTGAAAAACCCCTTGTAAGATCAATTCAAAGGGTTTACTCACATATGTATTTTCCAAGTGGAGCAACCATGAACTCTGCACTTTCAGCTCCTTTTTGGAATGCTGACAGGCTCAAGGTCTCCAGTTTCACTCAGCCCCTCTGGCCCAGTAAAATTCTTCCAATCCTTGGTGGGTTCTTTCTCCATTTCCAAAACCAGCTATCTTTAATTTTTACTTTTCTCAAGCTCCTATCCCATCCTCTCACCATTGCTCTCACAGATGACCTGGGCGTGTATGTCCTTTCTCATATAATTATTATGTAAAGCATACACACAGCATACTTATCAATTTCATTAGACTTGACTTTTTTTTTATGTTTATTTATTTTTGAGAGACAGAGACAGACCCTGAGTGGATGAGGGGCAGAGAGTAGGGGAGTCACAAAATCCAAAGCAGGCTCCAGGCTCTGAGCTGTCAGCACGAGCCCAGTGTGGGGCTCAACTCACAAACCATGAGATCATGACCTGAGCCAAAGTCAGATGCCTAACTGACTGAGCCACTCAGATGCCCCTAGACTTTGCTTTTGACACAAATTATCTTTAGGTCACAAGTGAAGATTTAATGCAAACATTTAATATTTACTGAGCACTTAGTATCTGCTAGGCATTGTTCTAAATACTTTGTGTGTATTACCTCATTTCATCTATCATAACCCTATGAGGGTAGGTGCAATTACTATCTCTATTCCATAGAGGAGGAAATCAAGGCTCAGAAATGTGAGATAACTTAGGGGCGCCTGGGTGGCTCAGTTGGTTAAGTGTCTGACTTCAGCTCAGGTCATGATTTCACGGTTCGTGGGTTTGAGCCCCGTGTTAGGCTTTGTGCTGACAGCTCAGAGCCTGGAGCCTGCTTTGGATTTTGTCTCCCTCTCTCTCTGCCCACCCCCGCTTGGGCTCCATCTCTGTCTCTCAAAAATGAATAAATATTAAACAAATTAAAAAAAAAAAAAGAAAAGAAATGTGAAATAACTTACTCTAGGTCACACAGATAGCCAAAGGCAGACCTGGGATTTAATACCTTGGCAGTTTGACTGCAGAGTCCCCATACTTCACAAAGCAGCTGTACTGGCCCTTACTACACTGTAACCAAATGGATCTTGAATAACAAATTTAAATATACAGCAAAAATTAATGGCAAAAATACCAGAGGAAAATGTTTATGATAAAATTTTATTTTACTTATTTTTAAACATTTATTTATTTATAAAGTTTATTTATGAGAGTGACAGAGTGCGAGCAGGGGAGGTGCAGAGAGAGGGAGACACAGAATCTGAAACAGGCTCCAAGCTCTGAGCTGTCAGCACACAGTCCCAGGCAGGGCTTGAACCCATGAGCAGCGAGATAATGACCTGAGCTGAAGTCGGACACTCAACTGACTGAGCCACCCAGGCACCCCTATGATAAAATTTTCAATGGAAACAAGACCACAGGTTGTAACATTCCATCTCTGATGCAGAGCCCACTAAATGTAGAATCTTAATTTTAATAAAAAAGATTTAAAAAATTATCTTTATGAGTAATTGAGGGATTTTTGTCTAAATTTTTTAATTTTTAGAAAAACAAGCTATAAAAAATATTACTAGCATTGCCTAATTTGTGGAAATATACAGATTTCAAGTAATCTTAATATAATTCTACTTCCAGAAAAATAATAGAACAAATCAAAACAAATGGTAAACAAAGTTTCTTGAATTTCCTGAAATTAATAAACATTCATTTTAATCAAACTTGAAGCAATGTCACAAATCTAGCTAACAGCAGGCAATCTCCCTGCCCCTAAACAGCTGTTTTTCAAAAGAAAAAAAAAATTGAACATTTCTCTTCTGATTCAGTTTATCAATACTCATGACAAAATATTTGGTTAAACAGTTATAACTCCTTAATGACATTCCAATTAAGTAAGTTTTCTGTATTGAAAGTACAAAAAATTGAATCTTCTTAAATAAAACCTTCACTGCTTAATACCTAATTTGAATTCAGGGCAAAACAGAAAAAATAAAAACCAAAGCTACCCCTCAAATTAAACTGGTTAACATGAAGGATGCCTGCTAGCTCAATCGGTAAAGCATATGGCTCTTGATATCGGGGCTAGGAGTTCGAGCCCCACGTTGGGTGCAGAGATTACTTAAAAATAGACTCTTTAAAAAAGTAGATAGATAAATAAACTGGTTAACAGGAGATATTCAATGATAAAAATGAAATGGTGACTTTTTCTTTTTAACTGAGGCATTAAAGTTTTTTTAAAAATGTTTATTTTTGAGAGAGAGAGTGCAAGTATGGGAGGGGCAGAGAGATTGGGAGACACAGAATCCAAAGCAGGCTCCAGGCTCCAAACTGTCAGCACAGAGCCCAATGCGAGGCTCGAACCCATGAATGGTGAGATCATGACCTGAGCCAAAGTCTGATGCTTAACCTACTGAGCCACCCAGGCACTCCTTAACTGATGCATTTTAAATAAACCCAGCATTTAGAGAGATCACGAAATGTAACATATTGCACTGGCAAACAAATAGAATACAGGCAAATAGGAACTCATTGCTGGAGGTATAGAAAATGATACAAGATTAATGGAGAAAAATTTGGCAATGTCTATTGGAATTACAAGTGCACATTAACTTGAATCATACAGATATCCATCTTACGGCTATATGTATATGTGAGAAATGACATTCATATAAAGTAATTCATTGCAGTACTACTTGTACTCTAGCAAAAGACCAGCAATCACCTTCTGTCCACCAGTAGAGAACTGAATAAATTATGGCATATCCATTCAATGGATATAAAAAGATTAAATAAACTGTGTAGTAATATGAGATGATCTGCAAAAGCTGCTATGTGAAAAAATAGTAATGTACAGAACAATGTGTATGCTACCATTTCTGTTAAAATAAACAGATAAATACAAGTGTTTGAACACTTACAGAACAATTCTGGAGGGCTATGTAAGAAATTTGTTGTAGTGACTATTTGTAAAGAGGGGAACTGAGTGGATATGGAAGATATTTATTCTTTATCAGACTTTCTTTTGTATCCTTTCACTGCTTCTCCCACTTAACTATATTTATTTTAAAACAAAAGAAGAATTATAAAATATATGTTTTAAATTTTAATTTAAAACAATTTAAAGCACAATACAATTTATTTTATTTTTAAATTTTTTTTACGTTTATTTTGAGAGACAGAGTGAGATAGAGCATGAGCATGGGAGGGGCAGAGGGAAGAGGAGACACAGAATCTGAAGCAGGCTTCAGGCTCCGAGCTATCAGCACAGAGCCCGATGCGGGGCTCGAACCCACCAACTGTGAGATCATGACCTGAGCCAAAGTAGAACGCCCAACCAACTGAGCCACCCAGGCGCCCCGTAAAACATAGTACAATTTAAAACACATATATAACTTATCAGAGCATACTCAAGTATTAAGTAGACATTAACCAATATTTATGGCCTCCTTAAAGTTATGTATTCAGGAATGCCTGGGTGGCTCAGTCAGTTAAGCATCCAACTCTTGATCTCAGTTCAAGTCATGATCTCATGGTTATGAGATTGAGCCCCGTGTTGGGCTCTGTGCTGGGCAAGAAGCCCGCTTAAGATTCTCCCTCCCTCAGGGCACCTGGGTGGCTCAGTTGGTTAAGCATCAGATTTCAGCTCAGATCATGATTTCACACTTTCTGAGTTCAAGCCCTGCATCGGGCTCTGTGCTGAGAGCTCAGAACCTGGAGCCTGCTCTGGATTCTGTGTCTCCCTTTCTCTCTCTGTCCCTCCCCTGTTCTCTTGCATGCTCTCTCTCTCCCAAAAATAAATAAATATTTAAAAAAATTTTTAAAAAAAAGTATTCTCCCTCCCTCCCTCTCTCTGCCCTTCCCATGCTCTCTCTCAAAATAAATAAATATTAAAAAGAAAGTTATGTGTTCAGAATGTCCCCCACCAGTGCCAATGTATTATTTGTAACAGTGAACAAGACAGTTGCATAATTTTGTATTGCTGTTTCTGTATGTCTTTTATTGGAATACTGAATCTTGAGAATAATAAATTTATCTATGTACTAACCTTTGACTTTCAGTGTTTTGAGGACATGGAGCTGGGGTTTCAGATGATGAATTTTTAGGATTTTCTTCATTCGCATCCTCATTCTTATCAGCTTGGGAAGTTCTTTTCTGGAAATAGGATGCTGCAGATGCCTGTAAAAACAAACATAATGAATACTGCAACAAAAATCTAGTACAATTTTATACACTACAATCAAGTTTTGAAAAATGTGGAAAAATATTTATAATTATTTAGTATTCTTATACCAACATGTGAAGTCCTGAAGTTCTCAGTTGAATATAAACATGCCTATAGACATAAAACCCAAAAAAACTATTACTTCAAATTCCATGTTTTCTAAATGAATAAAATTATATAAAATGGAAAAGATAAAAGATCTATTATACTAATGACAAATGTGAGGTGAAATACCAAATCTGGGATGAAATCTAGAAGGCAAAATCAGAATACGGAAGAAGGAAAGATTGGGGCCGGCATCATCATTAAAAAAAAGATATGCATCAGAATCATCTGGGAAATTTTTTTAAAAGCCAGACAGATGCCTGAGTCTTTGGGGCCTGAGTGTACACAGTAAAACCTTGGATTGTGAGTAACTTGTTCTCCAAATGTTTCACAAAATTAGCACACATTTCTAACAAATTTTAACTTGATAAATAAGCAATGTCTTGCAATACAAGTAGTATGTTACACCATGATCACAACTGAGCCAATGTTTTTCTCTCTCTCACTGGCTGCAAGATTGTGTGTGATCATCTCGCGTGCTCAGATGCTCAGTCTCAGGCTGCAGTGTTTGGCAGAAATCAGTGATTTTTCAGAACATAGGAAGGTGCCCACAACTGGCCCTAGTTTATTTTTTGTCACTTCAAAGCACCTGTGGACAGTCCTCCGCTTTTCCATACAAGAGTAAGCTTAGGAATGCTTTGTTTCATTCTAGGCAGGCTGCCTGCAGATATAGACCCTTTCCCCTACTGCCTTATTGATAGTTACATTAAATACAGTGTATGACAAAACTTTATTAATACTGTATGGTAGTCAACATTGTGCAAACGTATACAATGGCCCCCATGAAGAAAGAGATTCCACCGAGCCAACAGATAGCAGTGATTCCATTAATGATAGTGATAGCCGTCCTACACAATAACCCTCTTCTCGTCTCCCTCACACCAGCCATGAAGGTTTTCAAAGGTAAGTGCAGGTTAATTTATTTTCCTTTATACTTTGTATTTTATTTATTATTTTGTATTACAGTACTGTAATCATTTTTATGTGAATGTTTTTGGGTTGTGGAATGAATCATCGGAGTTTCCATTATTTCTTATGGGGGAAATTCGCTTTCATATACAAGTACTTTGGATTACAAGCATGTTTCCAGAACAAATTATGCTTACAAACCAAGGTTTTACTGTATATATTTTAAAAAGTGATTCTGAAGCAAAATCAGATTTGAGAACCACTACCCTCCCTAGGCAATCAATGATAAACAACTGGAGCCTCCTTCCCCATACCTGAAAGAGTGAACAAAAACTAAAGCAAGACAAACAGATCATGTGCTACTTGTTGCTGATGTGGGTAGTTGAAATAGTACCTGCTTAGACTTTGGCTTTGGAACTAGAGGCTTTATAACTGGAGACTTTTCATTATTTGTAGCTCGACTGAGTGCAGATTTCTTGGATGATTTGTTCATATTGTCTAAAATATTAGTAGAACGTGCTGAATTCACTGAAATGGCTGGCTCTTTGGAATTGGCTGATACCTAAAGAGCAAACTACTATTAGCATTTTATGTTTAAAGAAGAAAAACCCCAAGAGATTCATTTTTCCTCTAAATTTCTGTTAAGTCTAGGGGCGCCTGGGTAGCTCAGTTGGTTGAGTGTCCGTCCAACTTTGGCTTAGGTCATGATCTCATGGCTCATGGGTCAAGTCCCATGTTGGACTCCCTAGTGTCAGCACAGAGCCCGCTTCAGGTCCTCTGTCCTCTCTCTCTCTGCCCCTCCCCAACTCATGCGCTCTCTCTCCCTCTCTCTCAAAAATAAACAAACATTAAAAAAATGTATATTTAAGTGTCTTTTAAGTCTATATTGTGTCACATTTGGAATTGAATACATTTTGTATAATCCATATTAAGACTGACACACATATTAAATATAACACATCCCTAAGAAAAACAGGGACTATCGTTCAAAACCATAGGTATTCAGAAGATAAGTCTTAGCCCAAGCATGAACTAGTGCTGCTTTCAACTGTTTTCACAAAGATCTGTTTCAATCTTTAATGTTTCCAAGTCTGAGGAGGGTCATCTGGTGGTTTGGAAATATTTCTCTGTATAAAAATGTACTTAAAAACATGTTAAGTATCACTGGAAAGAGTTTACCTTGAAGGGGTTTACTCGTCCTTGGTTGCTAGAGATAACTGCACCTTTCATAAGAAAGAAACCCTCACTTAATAGTGGTAAAACATAGAAGACTTCTGACTTCTGTAATAATAGGTCATTTTAATCTGTATTATATAAAAACAAATGTGCTTTGCAACTTTAGAATTAACAACTCTATATGACCTCCTATCTATTTTCCAAGACAAAAGTAAAAGCTATTAAATGGAAAGTATCCCAACTTCTCACTATGAAATATATAAACCTGTATAGATCTACCCTTTTCTCCTGTTACCATGGAAGACTGGTGCCTTATTTTAGCTAAGGTTAATAATTCATCTACTTGTGCTCTAGATCCTATCCACTCCTGCTTTGTCAAGAAACTTGTCTTATCGACGGCTATTCCATCTTTGGACTTTTCACTCTTCATTGACTACTCAAGTTTCCTAACAAACAAAAACAAACCCTCTCAATTTCACATCACCTCTAGCCACCATTTATTTCTCCCTCATCTATACAGTCAAATTCTCAAGAGTTGTCTACATGGTTATTCCCAGTTCCTCACTGCCCCTACATTCCAACATCCACAATTATACGGCTTCCAGCCCTACTACCCTATAGAATTTGTTCTTGCTAAGGACTCAATAAACTCCATTTGGCCAAATCTGGTGGATAGTTTTCAGTCATCATCTTATTTGACCCCCTCAAAAGCATTCTACATAGCTAAGTGTTCTTTTCTTCTTGACACTGTCTCCTCCCCTTGACTTCTGAGATTCCCCATTCCCACCTCGTTCCTCTTTGATCTCATTCTCTTTTGATGGTTCCTCCTCCTTAACCTCCTGGGCCTAATGTTTAAATGTTGGGGATTCCCTTCCCTAACTGCAATTCTTTAATCTCAAATAAACTCTCATTTGACTCTCAAAAAAAAAAAAAATGTTGGGGATTCCCTAGGCCTAAACTCACTTTTCTTCTCACTTTATAACCTCATCTATGCCCAGGGTTTAAATTGCTATGGTTATGCCAGTAATTTTCACTTTACATCTCCCTCCCAGACTACTTTTCTAAGCTCCTAACCAAAATATCCAATAGTAATTCATCATCATCTTATCAAAATCTGCATTTCCCTAGTGTTTTCTGACTCAGTAAGTGGTTCCATCATTCACTCATGTATTCAAGCTGGAAACGGAGTCTTTCTTTACACCCTAAACTTCCATACTCTCTACATCTTTTTCAGAAACACCTCTTCAATTCTTCTCATTCTTTCATTGGTCACCACCACCCTATCCAAGCCACTATTCAACGTCACTTTTGGAATTCCTCAGTAGTCTCCTTATTTGTATTCCTCCTCTGCCAGTGTGCCGTACTATGCCTGCTTAAAGCCTACAACAGCCTCCCAGAGACCTTAGAATAAAGATCAAAAATCTTTACTGTGGCCTACATGGATCTGCATTATTTAGCTCTTGCCCATCACTCCCAAACCACTCAGCACCACTTTCTGTCTGTGCTCTTCACACCACTCTTACAATCTTAGCACATGCTGTTCCTTAAGTCATACACTTTTCCTCTGCTTCTGCTCTCACCCACTTTTGCCTAGCTGACTCTTAATCATCCTGCGGGTCTCTGCTTTAAACATTTCATGAGGCCTCCCTTGGGGTCCCCACCTATCTATCACCACGGACTAGATTAAAGCAAACTATTATATACTCCTCTGTACATGTTTTTACAGGTAAATTTTAAAAATCAAAGTAATTTATGTACATGGCTTAAAAAGTTGGGGAGTGCCTGGGTGGCTCAGTCGGTTTTAAGTGTCTGACTCTTGATTTTGGCTCAAGTCATGATCTTATGGCTCATGGATTCGAACCCCATGTCTGGCTCTGTGCTAACAGCACAGAACCTACCTGGGATTCTCTCTCTCTCTGTGCTAACAGCATAGAACCTGCCTGGGATTTTCTGTCTCTCTCTCTCTCTCTCTCTCCAAAATAAATAAATAAACTTAAAAAAAAAAAAAAAGTCAGTTGGTATTATATAAGATTTATGCAGGAATCAACCATGCATGTCTACTTGACTTTTGGTATCTCCCACCTAGTCAAACATAATAGGCATTTAATAAATATTTGTAAAATGACCAGCTTCGCAAACAAAATTTCTGATAAAAACAAACTTAGGATGGCAGAGTATGTGTGTGGGGTGGTTTAAGTACATATATCACTTTAAAAGACTACTTGAACAATTTTCCTGATATTACAAAATCACAAATATTTCTTACCTGACTTAACAGCTGGCACATCAGAGGAGTTTGCATTTTTGGAAAATGGATTCTGTCCTATAAAATAATTAAGATAAAACAATGCAGTGTAAATGGGGAGATAAAGTTCCTCTCTATAATCAACAATCAGCAAAGGTGTCTTGACACAGTACAGGTATTCAGTTTTCCTCAGCCAAGCAAAATGAGGAAAGCCACAAAATATTGCATTTCTCATCTTTAAATTGCTTTAAAAATGTATCTTACCATACTTATGTATTTCTGGTTTTTCTTCTTTATCATCAGCTTCTCCAGTATCCTCTTCATCTTCTTCAACTTGGTTTCTGAGCCTTAGCTGGCTCCACTCTGTAGCAGTATTACTGTAACTAAAAGACAATAATATTATTCAATTAAGAGCTATGCAAAGACCAATTAAATTTTCAGAATAGTAAAGAATAATTTAAACAACTGATTATTTCTTACCCAGCATTCAGCCCTTTTCTGAAATCTTCCTCTTCTTCTTCTTCCACCTGGGTTGCTGCCAATTCTGCTGCCTTTTCCACAGCCAGTTCACTAAGTCTTTGGGCCAATATTAATCTCCGGGAACGAGAAGCATATTTAATGGCTAAATTCACAGCATTTTGAGTCATTAAATCAGCAAGTTCCACACAACGAAATTCCCGCTCCAGTTTACAAGAAAGCTAACCCAAAATGGGAAAAAAAAAAAAATCACATCAAGCAAAACTTTAAAAAAATAAGAGAATGATACTACTAGTATCTGAGAAAATACTGGTTTTCTAGATAATGTATCTCACTGATTCTAAGATGCATAGTTTTTACTCAGTTTAGCATCTCTGAAAGTAGGAAGCATCTTACAATTTATGGTGGGTCAGAGTTTGCAGCATTTTTTTGGCTAATATAAATAAAATAATGGTGCATTTTACAATCACTAGTAGCTTAGATTCAATGAAATAAGGCATGTGATTTCAAGCTATTAATTACAAAGGAAGTAAGATTTTCCTTTAAAATTCAAATGTGGTTTTCTTAAACTCATTTTGCTGCCCACCCACCCTCATCCTGCCCTCATCAAATAGGGTAGCAAATTCAAAGAAGGAATAAATTATAAATGATTAATTAGTTATTATTTTTCCCAGAACTGGCACACAAATACTACAAGTGAATCTGGGGGGGGGGGGGGAGGGAGGCGGGAGGAGTAGATTTATCCACTCATTTTTAAGTGTGATTGTCTATGATTTCCAATTACCAGAAATAGTTATACAACTTACAAATAAACAACTTCCTTTTTCTTGCTGTATTTTAATAAAAATTTCAATAAAAAACAAAGGGCATTCATTAAATATCTTTGAAAACACTTGATTACTTTTTTTTAAGTTTATTTTTTTTTTTAGTTTCATTTTTTGTTTATTTTTTAATTTACATCCAAGTTAGTTAGCATATGGTACAACAATGATTTCAGGAGTAGATTCCTTAACGTCCCTTACCTGTTTAGCCCATCCCCCCTCCCACAACCCCTCCAGCAACCTCTGTTTGTTCTCCAAATTTAAGAGTCTCTTATGTTTGGGGCACCTGGGTGGCTCAGTCGGTTGAGTGTCCGACTTCAGCTCAGGTCATGATCTCACAGTCTGTGAGTTCGAGCCCTGCATCAGGCTCTGTCCTGACAGCTCAGAGCCTGGAACCTGCTTTGGATTCTGTGTCTCCCTCTCTCTCTGCCCCTCCCCCGCTCATGCTCTGTCTGTCTCTCTGTCAAAAATAAACAAACATTTAAAAAAATTAAAAAAAAAAAAGAGTCTCTTATGTTTGGTCCTCCTCCCTGTTTTTATATTATTTTTGCTTCCCTTCCCTTATGTTCATCTGTTTTGTATCTTAAAGTCCTCATATGAGTGAAGTCATAAGATTTTTGTCTTTCTCTGACTAATTTCCCTTAGCATAATACCCTCTAGTTCCATCCATGTAGTTGCAAATGGCAAGATTTCATTCTTTTTTATTGCCGAGTAATACTCTATTGTATATATATACTACATCTTCTTTATCCATTCATCCGTCAATGGACATTTGGGCTCTTTCCATACTTTGGCCATTGCAGATAGTGCTGCTATAAACATGGGGGTGCATGTGTCCCTTTGAAACAGCACACCTGTATCCCTTGGATAAATACCTAGCACTGCAAATGCTGGGTCAGAAGGTAGTTCTATTTTTACTTTTTTGAGGAACCTCCATACTGTTTTCCATAGTGGCTGCACCAGTTTGCATTCCCACCAGCAGTGCAAAAGAGATCCTCTTTCTCTGCATTGTCGCCAACATCTGTTGTTGCTGGAGTTGTTAATGTTAGCCATTCTGAAACGTGGTATCTCATTGTAGTTTTGATTTGTATTTCCCTGATGCTGAACATTTTTTCATGTGTCGGTTAGCCATCTGGATGTCTTCTTTGGAGAAGTGTCTATTCATGTCTTTTGCCCTGGGTTATTTCTTTCTTCACTGGGTTATTTGCCAGTTATATACCCTTTCTTCACTGGGTTATTTATTTTTTGGGTGTTGAGTTTCGTAAGTTCTCTATAGATTTTGGATACTAACCCTTTACCTGATATGTTGTTTGCAAGTATCTTGTCCCATTCCGTCAGTTGCCTTTTAGTTTTGCTGATTGTTTCCTTTGTTTTGGAGAAGGTTTTTATTTTGATGAGGTCACAATAGTTCATTTTTGCTTTGGTTACCTTTGCCTCAGGAGACATACTGAGTAAGAAGTTGCTGCGGCCAAGGCCAAAGAGGTCTTTGCCTGCTTTCTCCTCTAGGATTTTGATGGCTTTCTGTCTTACGTTTAGGTCTTTAATCCATTTTGAGTTTATTTTTGTGTATGGTGTAAGAAAGTGGTCCGGGTTCGTTTTTCTGCATGTCGCTGTCCAATTTTACCTTGCTGAAGAGACTGTCTTTGTTCCATTGGATATTCTTTCCTGCTTTGTCAAATATCAGTTGGCCATACCAACAAACATTTCTGGGTCCACTGCTGGGTTCTCTATTCTATTCCATTGATCTGAGTGTCTGTTTTTGTGCCATTGATTATTTTCCTTTTGGTATGCATTCTGACAACTCAAAGTGAGGCAACTCAAGTACAATGTAAGGAAAATTAGTACTTCAAAGACTAAGGGTCTCATAATTCAGAGTAGAAGGATTATTTTGTTACTCAGACATCCCACATCTGATGGATCAGCACAGAAGCTTTAGATAGTCACCTGCATGTCCTTTTCAAGTTTTCTACTATCACTATTGTATAAACAATACCTCTTAATCAGGGTAGTACTCTGCCTCAGAGGGTGTTTGGAAATGAAAAGAAGTAGTATGGTTCTCATAGTAACAAGGTTAAACTTCAGGCATTTGCCAGGGGGACAGGAATGCTAAAGAACTGACCAGTCCTCAAGCTACTGATACCCTACTAACAACGCTGTCCCAGAGGAAAAGCTCCTCTAATGATAAATGGTAAATAAACCAAACATATTTTCTTACATATGTTGTACAAAGAGAAAAGGTTACTAGTTACACAAATGACATTTTAACTTTTTTTTTTTAATGTTTATTTTTGAGACAATGAGAGAGACAGAGTGCAAGCGGTGGAGGGGCAGACAGAGGGAGACACAGAATCTGAAGCAGGCTCCAGGCTCTGAGCTGTCAGCACAGAGCCCAATGCGGGGCTCGAACTCACAAACCATGAGATCATGACCTGAGCCGAAATTGGACACTTAACCGACTGAAACACTCGGGTGCCCCTACAAATGACATTTTATAAAAGAAACAAAACTTACTTTACAATAAACTACATTTCTTTAATACTAAACTCAAGGCAGTGTTGCATAGTGGTGACAGTAGTGAATACCACCTCTTGGAAACTGGAGTTATAATTAGCTCTGTGGTCTTAGATACCACTTTTCCCTCAGAATCTTTTTTCCTCAACTTTGAAATGAAAAGTATGGACCATTTACTCTCTCAAGAAATACTGAAGTCTATTATGTATTACACACCATATAAGCACCCAGCATACAGTGGTAAAGGAGACGTGATCACTGCCCTTAAGGGGCTGGTGCAAAATGAACAAAGAAATTAGGTTATACTCCTCACCATAAACCAACCTCAAGTGAGGACACGAAACATATGCACTTTATATTTTAACTATATTTATATATCAAATATATATATATTTATCTCTAGAGATAAACAGACTTAAAATATCCAGGGCATGAAACCTGGTTACTGGCTATAGACAAACTTTCATCACACGATTGCTTAAGAGATGACAAAAGGCAAGCATATCTATAAGCCTTATCAAACAAAGTTCTTAAGATTACTCAGCCCTGGAGGTCTAAAAGCCCACACTCAAACTTTATTTTGTTGTAGGAGCTATAGCCAGTTCACAAATTTTATTAAACATCAGAATACCTGGAGTGCCTGTGAAAACATAGACAAGTGACCAAAAGCAAAAAGGGAGATAGCACCAGAACAGTTTATTTCTGCCTATGATCTTAGTTATAGGTAATGTTTCAAATATGTTAACTGCAATATCAACTTGGAAACAGAACTTTCAAGGAAGAAAAACACTACTGGATGCAACTTAAGAATTGGAGGTTGTGCCCTGTTGGTGGGAATGCAAACTGGTGCAGCCACTGTGGAAAATAGTATAAAGGTTCCTCAAAAAATTAAAAACAGAATTGCCATATAATCCAGTAATTCCACTATTGGGTATTTACCCAAAGAATAAAAAAGCAATAATTCTATAGAAATTTTCTTTTTTTTAATTTTGAGGATGGGCGGGGCAGATAGAGAGAGAGAATCCCCACCAGGCTCTGCACTGTCAGCACAGAACCCAATGCAGGGCTCGATCCCATGAATCATGAGATCATGACCTGAGCTGAAATCAGAAGCCATATGCTTAACTGAGTGAGCCACCCAGTTGCCCCCCAAAAGCACTAATTCTAAAAGACATATGCACCCTTATGTTTACTACTGCATTATTTATAACAGCCAAATTATGGAAGTAACCCAAGTGTCCATCCATAGATGAATGGATGAACATGTGGAATATATATACACAATGGAATATTACTCAGCCATAAGAAAGAATGAAATCTTATCATTTGCAATAACATGGATGGATCTAGAGAGTATAACGCTAAGTGAAATAAGTCAGAGAAAGACAAATACCATATGATTTCACCCTTATGTAGAATTTAAGAAACAAAACAAACAGGGGTGCATGGGTGGCTCAGTTGGTTAAGCATCCGACTTCAGCTCAGGTCATGATCTCGCAGTTGGTGAGTTCGAGCCCTGTGTTGGGCTCTCTGCTGTCAGCACACAACCTGCTTCAGATCCTTTATCTCCCTCTCTCTCAGCCCTTCCCCTGCTTGCTCTCTCTCAAAAATAAATAAACATTAAAAAAAAAAAAAGAAACAGGAAAAAAAGACAAACACACTTTTGGGGCATGTGGGTGGTTCACAGTCGGTTAAGCACCTGACTTTTGCTCAGGTCATGATCTCACAGTTTTTGAGTTAGACCTCCACATCAGGCTCACTGCTGACAATGCAGAGCCTGCTTGGGATTCTCTCTCTCCCTCTTTCTCTGCCTCTCCCCACCCCCATTCACATGCATGTGTTCTCTCTTAAAAATAAACATTAAAACAAACAAACGAACAGACTCTTAACTGTAGAGAACAAACTGATGGTTACCAGAGGGGCTGTGAGAAGGGAGAAGGGTGAAATAGGTGAAGGGGATTAAAAGCACACTTATCTGCTTATGATCTTAGTTACAAGGTAATGTTTTAAATATTTTAACTGCAATATCAACTGGGAAACAGAACTGAGTAGAGAACTGTTGAATCATTGTACTATAACCTGAAACTAATATAACACTGTTAATTATATCTAATTTCAGATTTTTTTTTTAATTAAAAAAAAAGATTTTGAGGTTGTGGAACTTGGTGCTAACTCAATTTACTTTTAGGAAATACAATCTATAGAAAAGTGTAACTTTAATTTTTCCAGTATATTTATTTTACTCACCGCAAGCATTTTCATTAAAAGTTCCTGTTGTTCTTTTATTGCTTGATTTTTACTACTTTCTTCATATTCATAACCATTTTTAGCTAAATAATCAAGGTGATTGTGAAATATAACGGAACGCCAAAATTGTTCCTACAAAAGGGAAAAAACTGCTTAGAGAAAACTATCAGCTTAATACCAGGCAAGTGTTAAATATTTATCTTAAGATAACAGTTTCTGAATAAAATATTTTTTGAAATATTCTTTCTATAGTTTATTTTATAATTCAAATTTTAATGTGATACCAAAGTTTGACTTTATCTTCTATCCTTAAAAAAAAAGGGAATATAGTATTTTAAACAGTTTCTTAGCTATCATAGTTAATGCTCAGAGAACTTGTTAAACTATTTTTTAAGAGACCGATTTGCTTCTTGGTTAGAGAAACTAATTGCAAGGTTTCAAATGACTTGATGGCACAAGGCTAGGACCATAGTGGGGCAAGCCTGGTGCCTAAGACACAAAATTTATGGAGGCCTACTCTCTCAGGCACTCAGCCCAACTCTGACAGTGAATGCCTTGCCCTAGTGAGGCCCTGATGATCATACTCATTTATCTCATAGACAAAATCCCTGGAAGTAGTGATGGCAATCAATTACCCTGGTGGTAATAAGCAGTCCTCCCTCCCTGCTACAACTAATTATTTAATTATAAAGTAATGAGTAGTCAACAATGGTCATCAGGGTAAATGTCTACATCATAAGCAATGTATTATCAAATTCAGAGTGTCAAGGCAAGATTTCCACATACCTCCATTTGTCCTTTCTCTGTTGCAGTCTGACAATAAGGAAGCTTAAAGGATAATATAGCTACAGCAGGGCGTGGAAGGGTGGGAGGAAACCGAGAACCTTTACAAGGAATGCACCTGTCAGTAAAGAAAAAGTCTCACCACAAAAATTTCCTCCAACATCATAAAAACTGTTAAAATATAAATTTTCCAAAAGTCAGTAACTTTGAATATTATTCCAATAGCTAGCTTAATAATAAACAATAAATTACTCTTTTTTTAAAAAAAAGTACTTTAATTTTTTAAAAGTGGCTCAGTTGGTTAAGTGTCCAACCACTGGTTTTGGCTCAGGTCATCATCTCGCAGTTTGGGAGTTCGAGCCCCGCATCCAGCTCCGCGCTGACAGCACGAAGCTGGCATTCTCTCCTTCTCCCCCCACACTTGTTCTCTCTTTCTCAAAATAAAAAAACTTAAAAAGTAAAGTACTTCAGGCCTGATTAGGTATAAAAATTAATCCCTCCCTATGCATTTCAAAAATCCCTCTTTATATCAGCTTTATTAAACTATCACTTAAAGTGAAACAGGCCTGGGGCACCGGGGTGATTCAGTGGGTTAAGCATCCAACTCTTGATTCTGGCTCAGGTCATGATCTTGCAGTTTGTGAGTTTGAGCCCCACACTGGGCTTTGCACTGACAGTGTGAAGCCTGCTTGGGATTCTCTCCTTCTCTCTCTGCCCCTGCCTCACTCTCTCTCTCTCAAAATAAGTGAATGAACCTTAACAAAAAAGAAAGTGAAATAGGTTCTCATCAGCTTTTCCTTAGCAAACTGCCCACTTTTAAAATACAGAAGCTGTGCCATAAATAGCTGTCATAGGATTCACATTATAAAACAGATCACCCAAGATAAGATACTGATGAAGCATATTCACTTTCGTCAGTCTTTTTACTGCTGGTAAAAAGTGTCAAACAAGAGAAAAAGATGGTGAAATGTCCAATACAGATGAGTGTCTATTACTAGATATTGGTGAGAGTGAAGCAGAAAGTCCAGTATCATTTAAAAGGTTATAATATATACCCGCTCTGCTAAATCAAAGGTTGCCTTACATGGTAATAAATAGCTTAGTGGGCAAGAACACTGTCTAAACCTTTTCTGACTAGGACATGTAAAGTATTTAAAGATGCCCCTCAGCATTAGTACTAATGGAATTTATTAATTAAAAAGCATACATTAATCACAGAATGATATATGCACATAGAATACTCTTTTATGTATTCCAAGTTATTTATAAGGAAACCACTGGAAAACCATACCTACACACTGTAAGTACCTTAGGCAAACTTTCTAATTTTTATAGTCACTTTAAAATACAGTACAATGTCCAGTGCTTACTACTAACCACCCACTTAATTTATATACAGCCTTTTAGTCATGGCTTAAAGTCATGCCTTTCTTAAAGGGAAATACTATGTAGGTTTAAATTTTTTTTTCAAAAGTATCTTCTCGTATTATCAAATGCCCACTAGAGTAGTTAAAAATTAAATAATGGCAGTACACAGGAATCTTTTTCAAACTACCCAGGTCCCCTTCCTAGTGAGATCTGAACACACCTTTTTGTTTTTGTGACCATACAATAAAAATACAAACATGTTTTTAGAGTTCCAGTATTTTTGTTTATTTTATTTTGTTTTTTATTTTTTTTAAGTTTTTATTTATTTTTGAGAAATAGAGCATGAGCTGGGGAGGAACAGAGAGAGAGGGAGACACAGAATTTGAAGCAAGCTCTAGGCTCAGTCAGCACAGAGCCCGATTAAACTTGTGAACTGTGAGATCATGACCTGAGCCAAAGTCGTACGCTCACCCGACTGAGCCACCCAGGTCCCCCCTCCAATATTCTGAACATACAATCCCATTTCTTCTTCTTCCTCCCCTTTTATGAGTTCATATAAATCAGTGGTTTTCACCACACAATATGAGGTGGCAGTGTGAATACCTACAGTTTGAAAAATCTCTTGTGGCAATTCTGTCATTCACAAAAGCCAGTGGTTTATTAGTCATGCAAGATGAAAAAGGGCATGTGCATTCAGAAAAGGACAAGTCCAATTACATACACATATACATATATTAACAAAACCAGAAAGAACATTGGGAGTAATCTTAATGCCTTAACATTATTTTTTCTGTAAAAAGACATACTCTCTTGTGTAAAAACATTTTATAGCTCAAATACTTTACTGATTTAGTCATAGTAAGCAATTATCACTATAAAAACCTAGGATTTTATTAATAGTTTTTTAAAGCCACATTTATATCAAAGCAGAGTACTAATTCACATTTCTTTTCCTTTTAGACTTGAAGTAAAAAGACCTGTTATCCATTAAGTGTCCCTTTCATGGATGAAGAGGAAAAACAAACTCATTTGACTGCTAATTTGGTGGTTTTTGCCTACAATGAATGAGCTTCCTGGAAACTATGTGGCTAAACCATCTGGAGAAGATGTGAAAAAATAAACTACAGTTTACTAAGACAAAATTACTTTAATTCTTTTTCAAATAAACCATAAAACTTGTTCTCGTGTTAAAGAAAGAGTTGAAAACATATCAAACTGGAGACACTTGGGCCAATATCCAGACTAAGCTTCCCCTCAGCAATGAGTTTTGCTTTGTGTTCTGGGTTGCATGGAGGAGACTTTGTTCACAACTTGTTTTGAGCGTTTACTCAGGAGTTGATAATGATTTTACTAGCCAACACTTCCTGGCTACTGACCTTATTTACCTTTGTGTAATATAGCACATATAGTCAGTACTGTAACAAATGCTTGTTAAATGAACAAAACAAAAAAAAAATTTTGTCTTTAAGCATGCCAAATAACTCTTAAGAACTTTTAAAAAGAAAAAAAAAAAGATGTTTACAGAGAGCAAATAAGACACTACCACACAAAATTAGTAACCTCTCAGTTATACGTTAACCAGTAGTGATCATGGAAAAAAAAAATCTTCAGTGGAAACAATAAAGACAATTTTTGCTAAAAAATTTGCTAGAACAGAGGTAGGAGTGATATTTCTACAGATTAGTAATTACTCATATTCATAATTAAAGGCAGGTTTTGTACTGATTCAAATGACATGTTTTTAATTCTTTTAATTATATCCCTAGGAGTTGAACAACTAGGTCATATGGTAACTCTGTATTTAACCGTTTGAGGAACTGCCAAACTGTACCAGTTTATATCCCACCTAGCAATGTTTAGGGTTCCAATTTCTCCACATGCTCAACAGAACTTTCCATCTTTTGGGTGATAATCATTCTAGTGGGTATAAAGTGGAATCTTTGTGGTTTTGATTTGCATTTCCATAATAACTTACGATGCTAAATATGTTTTTATATGCTTATTAGCCATATGTGTATTTTCTTTTGAGAAGCGTCTATTCAAACACTTTGCCTATTTTTTAACTGAGTTGTCTTTTGAGTTACAAGAGTTCTTTATATACTCTGATACATAACTCTTATCACATAAATGATTTGCTTCACTGTTTAAAAAAATCTACATAGTATTTTTTAATTTTTTTAAATGTTTATTTATTTTTGAAAGAGAGAGAGCGAGCATGAGCAGGAGAGGGGCAGAAAAGAGGGCAACAGAGAATTTGAAGCAAGCTCCAGGCTCTGAGCTGTCAGCACAAAGTCCAATGCAGGGCTCAAACTCACGAAGCCTGAGATCATGACTTGAGCCAAAGTTGGACACTTAACCAACTGAGCCACCCAGGCGCCCCTATATAGTATTCTAATGTATAGTTGTATATAATATTATTTCCCTATTCTTCTAGTAATGGAAATTTAGGGTTCCAATCTTTTCTCAGTATCAACAATCTTACAATGTAGAAAATCTTTCACATGTATCATCATTCCCACATGTGCTAGCAGCAGTACTTCCTAAACTTTAATGTACACACGAATCACCTGAAGATCTTGTTAAAATGCAGGTTCTGATTCAGTAGGTCTGAAAGTGATGCCTGAGATTCAGCATTTCTAATAACTAAGCTCTCTGGTGATGCTGATGCTGCTGGTCCATGGATCACACTTTAAATAACAAGTACCAGTATGTCTGTAGGACAAATCCTAAGGCAGAATTATTGGATCAAAGAGCATATGCATTTCTAATTCTGGTAGTTCTTGACAAATTGCCTTCCATAGGGATTGTAACCAATTTATACTCCCATCAGCAATTACAAATGTGATTATTCCCCCATAGCCTCACCAAGAGTGTTTTCAGATTTTCAGATTTTCCTCATTTGATAAGAAGAGAATTTTAGTTTTGATTTGTATTTATCTCATTTTGATATCATCTTTTTATATATTCAAGAGCCATTTTTATTTCCCTGATTACTTCCTTTCTTGGAAGTCTCCAATTACAGCTTCTGTGATATGACCCTCAAGTGATTTTTCTCTTACTTGCTTAGCTAATAGTCCTCTTCCTCATTCAAAAGCTACGTGTTCCAATATCTGACCTCTAAATGTTGGAATTTTTTTTTTTAATGTTTATTTATTTTGATAGAACACTCGTGCATAAGTGAGGGAGGGGTAGAGAGAGAGGGAGAGAGAGAATCCCAAGCAGGCTCCATGCTCAGGGGTGAGATACGGCGCTCGATCTCACAACCATGAGATCATGAACTGAGCCGAAATCAAGAGTTGGATGCTTAACCAATTGAGCCACCCAGATGCCCCTCTAAATGTTGAAATTTCTAAGTGTTGGATTCTGTGACCTTTTTTTGTTACTCTTTCTTCTATGTGATCTCACTTATTACTATGACTTTAAATACCTTCTATATTCTGGTGATTCCCAAATTTATATCTTAGAATCATGTATTCTAGTATCTTCTTGATATCTCCATTTGGACATTTTGCAGGCAATTCAAACTTAATACAGCCAAGAAAGAAATTGTTTTTATCTCTCTTATTTCTATAAATGGTATGATTATCTGTCTAGTTGCTTTAATTGGAAACATGGGTGTCATTATTGAGTCTTCTCCATCACTACCAACCCCCAACCTACCAGAAAATCCTGTTTCTTTTTCAAGTTTACTTACTTGTTTTGAGAGAGAGAGAGAGTGTGTGCAAGCAGGGAAGGGGCAGAGAGAGAGAGAGAGAGAGAGAGAGAGAGAGAATCCCAAGCGGGTTCTGCACTGTCAGCATGGAGCCCTATGCGGGGCCTGAACCCGTAAGATCATCACCTGCGCCAAAATCAAGAGTCAGACACTTAACTGACTGAGCCATCCAGGCGCCCCAGTCCTACTGTTTCTATCTCAAATCTGGTTCCCATAATTTCTGCTGCCCCCACACTAGTTCCAGCCGTACTTATAGCTCACTTAGATGACTGCAAAATCCTCCTTAGAGTTTCTCAATGAAGGCACTGATAGAATTTGGGAATGACAATCTGTAGTTGAGCAGGACCATTCTGCACACTGCAAGATGTTTGACAGTGCTGGCCCCAGTTCTCTAAATGCCAGGGTAACCCCAAATCATTGTGACAGCTATAAATAATACCCCACATTTCTCACATCTCCAAACATCCCCACAGAAAGCAGGATAAATCCCCTGGGTGAAAACTTGTCTCCCTACTTTCAATCTTACCTCTGCCAATCCATTTGCCACATATAGTTTCTTTTTATAGTATAAATCAGATTACATCATTCCCCAGATAAAACCCTTGAATGGCTTCATGACACAACTTCAAATAAAATATTAACTTCTCTGTATGGTCTATAATGCAGCCTGGTCTAACTTTCTGAGATCATGCCTCTCACCAATCCTTGCTTCTTGTATGCTATTCACATTTACATCCTTTAATTCTTTAAACATACCTAGTTCTTTCCGATCTGTGGTCCTTTATACATGCTGTCTATTCTGCAATGATCATTTGTCACTTCACTCTTTCCAAACAGACTTCCTGGCCTTGAGTCTCATTTTAAATACTACCTCTATTAAGAGTCTTATGTGATGATGCTACCTAGAATGTGTCCTTCTGTTATTCTCCACCATGGGTCTGCTCAGATTAATTTATGGTATTTATCTCAAGGAGTAATTAACATTTACTTGTTTCTGTTATCTGTCTCCCCAATCAGTCTATGAGCTCCATGAAAGCAGAGATCTCTTTGTTCACCAAGTACCTACTCAATGTCCCTGCCAGTTGTTGAGACCAAAAAGACATCAGGTTTCAAAAGAGAGAAAAGTATCTAATACAATACTGAATAGGGACTACACGGATTGAGAGTTTTACACTACGAGTCAACTACTACATTTCTACTAGCCCTCTGCCTGGTGACAAAAATTGAGCCTTATAAAAAATCTCAAAAAGCCACTAAATTATTCAATTCTAAATCACAGTTTAAAGTTAAAGGCAGAGGGGCACCTGGGTGGCTCAGCTGGTTGAGCATCCAACTTTAGCTCAAGTTATGATGTCACAGTTTTTGTGAATTCCAGACCCATATCTGGCTTCGTGCTGGATAGTGCAAAGCCTGCTTCTGATTCTCTGTCACCCCTTTCTTCACCCCTCCCTCGCTGTGTGTGCTGTCTCAAATAAACATTAACAACAACAAAAAAAAAAATAAATTAAAAAATAAAAGGCTGCAGTAAAAGATGAAATGCCACATTTAACCAGAACTGTCTTCCCCATCTGGCTGAAATAATACTACAGTCACACTAATATGCTTAATTTCTATTTAGTTTAAGTCCAGCAATCAGTTGCAAACTTCAAAATGAATACAAACCAATTTCTAATTTAGTGAATATGGAAAGCAAATAAATGAACTAAGGTGAAAGAGCAAAAAAAAAAAAAAAATTAAATACCTTTAAAGAGTACAAAACAAAAAATTTCAAAGTATTTTTTAAAAAAGAATCAACTAAGCATTTTGTAATAGCCCACCTCAGTTGCTGGGGGTTTTCATGGATACCAACCACCCAGTAGTGATCAGATTTTCCTTTACAGTGTTCTCTTGTGTTACATACAGGAGTCCATGTATTACCAAGCCCTCTATTAAGCATTCGAACAGTGCCTTCTGAATCCACATAACAGGGGGTACCTATACACCAAAAGAAAAAGAAATCACTTGGAGACACAGCTACATGTTTGTTAAATAAATCCTATTTCAAAAATACATACCAATGATTCAACTTTCAGTTCAAAAGCAAAAAACAAAACAAGGCGAATAATTCAAGATTATTTCCCACAAAACTTAATTAGCCGCACAGAATAAGCTCTAACTCAATAGAAGAAAAAAACCTGCCTGTGATAGGACTAAAATTTACTCAAGAGAATAAGCTGATAGTTTCAGTGAGAACTATGCCACCTGCTGGAATATAGCAATATTTTTAAAAGCCAATTTCAATAAAAATGTTAAATTCTGAATCTGAAGTTTTGCTGGTTATGAAAGACTAGAAAAACAACCAGAACCTAATGTACCATGATGATGTAGAGAAATTTGCCTTTAGTACTCTTCTTCCTCTTGCTCTTTCTTGGCCTTGTCATTGTGTTCCCCAACTCCTAGGTAAGCTATTCTGTTTCCCACTTACTCTGCCCCCATCTCAGGAAGTGCATAGCATTATTCCCTAATTATCCCTTGTATCTGTGACTTCACACACCTCTCACTCTGCAAGTAGCAGTTATCCTTAAATCTAGATTTGAATAGTAATTGGCGGAAAAAAATAAAGACATATAAATGGAAGTTACAAATGGTCACATGATTAGAACATAAATGACCAATAATATCCCACTAGAAAACACATCCAGAAATGGTTGATTTTTAATATAATTTACTGTCAAATTTGCTGGCATACAGTGTGTACAGTGTGCTCTTGGTTTTGGGAGTAGATTCCCATGATTCATCACTTAACATACAACACCCAGTGCTCATCCCAACAACTGCCCTCCTCAATGTCCATCACCTATCTTCCCCTCTCCCCTACCCCTCCCTCAACCCTCAGTTTGTTCTCTGTGTCCAAGAGTCTCATGGTTTGCCTCCCTCCCTCTCTGTTCAGAAATGTAAAAGACAAACTGGAGTTTCCAATAATATAAGTGAAGGGCAAGAATCTCCAATAGAAATAATATTTTAGCTAGGAGACAGGGCTAAATAAGGTATTTCAAATCATCATCAGTTATAAGGCACTAATAAATGAATCTATAAATGTAATTTTTAATTTCTTAGTGCTACATGAGGAAATGGAAAAAGTGAATTTTAAGAACATATTTTATTAAACCCAATATATTCAAAATATTATCATTTTAACATGTAATCAATGTAAAAGAATTATTGAAATTTTTTACTTTCTTTTTTTAAACTAAGTCTTCAAAATTCTGAGAGTATTTTATACTTATAGCACATCTCAGTTTAGATTAGCCACATGTGACTGGGTTACTGTAGTGGATAGCGCAGCTATAGATATTTCCTATTTTCTGTGTAAAATCTTCAGGAAAAGCCACAACTTTGCCACTGATTTGTATCTCCTCCTTGGTACCCATAACAAACTTTTAGAGAAATATATTTCTCTCTTTGTAAGTTTTCTAACCAGAATTCACATGAAGAACAGCTCTTATACATAAAATAATGGCTACCTTGCCTAACAATTCCAGTTTCCCACTGCCAACATAATTAAGATATTTAAACATATAATATAGACATTTATCTTTAAAAATTAATTAGGAGTAAAACAATGGAACAATTTCTACTGGAAAAATGTTTTTAATATAAACAAATGGGTTTATCTTGCCTTCAGCTGAAAATCCAACCCACACTATGTAGGATTTCCTCGTAAGAGGAAGAGGATCACCATGTAAAATTTGCTTTTTCTTTTTCCCCAGCTCTAGCAGTTGAACTCCAAGGCACTGATCACCATCAAATCCTGCACCTAGTGAGAAAATATAAATATAAATCAGGTATCAAAGGTTATTTAGCTATAGTGCAGTCTAAAGTACTTTCTGTGACTTGAAATGATTTTGTGATAAATTCTTAGATTAACTAGCACTACTTTTTATGGATAACCCACCTGACTGACATATCATTCAGGTATTAGAATACTGTATTACATGGACTACTTATATAAAGTGATATAAGAGGTAATTCATTCACTCAAATATTTACAAGAGCTTATGTATGCCGGATATTGGGGCTACAATGGTAAAGAAAATGAAGTCACACTGTTCTCATGAAATTCATATTCAGGTAAGAGAAGACTAATTTTTAAAAAGAAAAAAATGCTAAGTGTCTCCAAAGAGTTAAAATAATAATATGATACAGAGCGTTACACTGAATGGTTACCTTAGATTAGACAAAGGTGGCCTCTTTGAGAAAGTGAAATTTAGCTGAGACATAAATTGCAAGTTAGAGGGGTGCCTGGGTGGTTCAGTTGGTTAAGCGTCCAGCTCAGGTCATGTTCTCATGGTTTGAGTCTGAACCCTGCATTGGGTTCTGTGCTGACAGCTCAGAGCCTGGAGCCTGCTTCAGATTCGGTGTCTCTCTCTCTGCCCCTCCCCTGCTCGTGCTCTGTCTGTCTGTCTCTTAAGAATAAATAAGCATTTAAAAAAATGCATGCTGAAGCCAGCCATCCAAAGGTCAGGGGAAGGAGCACTATAGTAAACAGAAGGAACAGCTAATGAAAAGGTCCTAAGATAGGGACAAGCTTGGTAAATTTGAAGAATACAAAGAAGCTAGTATTGCTAGAATGAGTAACAAGAAAAAGTGGCAACAGATGAGGTTCAAGAGGCAAGCAAAGGTCAGATCATGTAGGACCCTGCTGGCTGTGATGAAAAGCTTGATTTTTATTCTAAAGCAATGGAAAGTCACAAAAACTTGAGAAGGATGTGTTCTGACTTTATGTTTTTAAAAAATCACTTAGGTTGCCAGGTGGAGAATGGATTGTGGAAGGCAAGGATTGAACCTGACAAGCTAGTTACGGGACAACTACAATAGTCCAAGAGAAGACATCTGGGTTGAACTGGGGTTTCAGTGGAGGAGATGAAAACAGAGGGTTTGGAATGTGTTATTTCATAGAACTGACATGATGGGGTTGACATGGGGAGTAAGGGAAAGAGAAAACTCCATGATAACTCTTACATTTCTGCCTTGAGTGGCTGGATTAATAGTATGGTATTTACTCAGATGGAGAAAACTAAGTGAAAGGCAAGGTGGAAGGGAAAAAAAACCCAAAGGTTTTATTGTGACCAAGTTTGAAATGCATATCAAAACTCTACCAAGAGATTTCAAGTAGCCACTGGATATGTAAGTCTGTAGACACAAGGAGAGGGCAGGGCTGGTGATATTAATTTATAAGTCATGGACATACAGATGTATTTAAAGACATAGGCCTTGAGGACATAACCCAGGGTAGTTTCTCAAACTGCATTTTTGAGCCACAAGTCATGAAATCAGTTTAAAGTTGCAAATAGCATTTAAAGAAAACTGAAATCAGAGAGTACATATTGTCCATGAGACTTCTGTAGTTACATTTACTGATATGTATAGATTAGCAAAATAGAGCATATTTCTTACTAGGACTAAGCAGTCAAAAGACTGAAAGCTCCTCATCTAGAGAGGTACTAGAGAAGAGGGATTGTGAAAGAGTCCTGGAGCACTCTAGCTAAGAGGATGGCATAGGAGGAGCAGCTAGTGGAAGAGCTGAAGGAGTTATCAGTAAGAAAAACATCAGGACTGATGTCACAGTATCCAAGAAAATAAAGTGTTGGGTGGGGAATGGGTAAAATAGGTGATGGGGATTAAGAAGTACATTTCTCACGATGAGTACTGGGTGATGTATGGAATTACTGAATTACTATATTGTACACCTGAAACTAATAAAACACTATTTTAACTATACTGGAATTACAATTTTTAAGAAAAGAAAGCGTTTCTGATGGAATTACCAAAAAATAAGCATAAAAAGATTACGGATAATCTTTTTTTTTTTTTTTTTTTTTTTTAAAGTAAGCTCTGGACCCAACCAACATGGGGCTTCAACTCATGGCCCTGAGACCAAGGTCCCATGCTCTACCTACTGAACCAACCAGCTGCCCCATATCAATAACGTTGAAAAAAAATCAGTCTTCAAACAGTGGTGGGGACTAAGGACACAGTATAAGGTGAGGAAAAGGAAGCAGCAACTTTTTAGTCATATTCAAACTGTCTTGGTCTTGCACACTGGAAGTTACTTTATTTTTTTTTGAGGTATTTAAATGCTGAAAATTCTGATGAGATATAGACATGGAAGTAACTAACCAAGTTCTACCTTGGAATTCTTTCTAGAATATAGTTTTTCTATAAATAAAATATTTTCATTCCTACTAGTGAATACAACAAAATTCTGTACATTCATAGATTACATAGATTCAAATGCTAAAATGAATGCAAAAGGATGTATATAATCCAAAACAAAGTATGAGAAAGACAAAGAAAGCTCAAGTAATTTTCATTTTACTTCAACTCATGGCAAGATCATAAAAGACTAGAAAAAAAATCTACCTCTATGATAAACAATGAAAAGCTGTTCTCCATGTCCTGCCATTGATACTACAGGCCCAGGAAGACTGAAGACCTCTTTTTGAACACCTCCAATAGTGAACAATCGAAGGAGCAAGGCACTAGTGGCAGCAGCTGCCCATCCCAGACCAAGACATATGGCTTCAATATCTTCATTCTGAGGCATGTCTACTATCCACTCTTTGCTTGAGTCCCAAGAACTAAAGTGCAGGCAGTGAAGCTTGCTATAAATTAAAATAAGACAGAAACAATCAAACATTCCTATTTGATGTGTTATATATATGAAGCTAATCATGATACCCAGTGACAAAAACCAAATAATTTTTCTTTTAAACATAAATGGTACAAAAATAGCTTTGAAATATTTATGAAATATCCTTAAAATGGAATGTATTAAAACCATTAACAGTCATGTTACTGAAGAATACTTAAAAATACAGGAAAATGCTCACAACGTAATGTTAAATGAAAACAGGCAGACTAAAATCTGCAGAGTATGATCGATCCTAGGTTGCAAATACACAGACAAGTCACAACTAAATTTTTAAAAAGGGAAGAAATATCAAAATGTTAGTTCTTTCACTGTAAAAAAAACTTAATACAGGAAAACAAAGGAAGAAAAGAAATACAATCACATATAATCCCACCAGCTAGATCACCAACCACTGCTAACAATCTGATGTTTCCAGTCTTTCTTATTTACATTTATTTATATTTATACATACACACACACACACACACACACACACATATATACACACACACACACATGAAAGTTATTAAGGTTAAACTTGGGAATGCAGATATTACAGTATTTAGAACCAGAGGCAGTACTGATTTACTGAAAAGTAATTTTAAATTCAATTTTAAAATGAAAAGTAACATTGTATTCAGCTGTGAAATAATATACCCAGGAAAACAAAGAAAAAGATATCTGGAAAAAAACTGTACATGGAAATAAATGTTCTATTTATGTAAGATTCTGAGTCAGAGACATGGAGTCAATAGTGGTTTCTATTAGTAAACTGATTTAATTCAATAATGAAGTATAGAGTGGATTTAACAATGTATAAATTAGGAAACCAATTAAAATGTATTTGTTAGACTCTAATGCATACTCAATCACCCATGGATCTCATTAAAATGCACATTCTGATTTAGAAAGTCTGGGGTGGGGTCTGAAATTCTGTTTTCAATAAGCTTCCAGGTGACCCATGCCCCTAATTTGTGAACTACACTTTGAGCAGCAAGAAGCTAATGTATCCAATCAGAAAGATTTTAATTTCAAATCACCTCAGAGTCGGTAAAAATCTACGATCAAGTGTATAAGCACTACAATCTGCTGAAGAAGAGAGATCAGGAGAGGGTAATCTGGCTGAAATAACAGAAAGTTAAGTAAAAATGTTTTTTCTTCTTTAAAAAAAAAAAAAAGGATTCAGCCTCTACTGCTTCTCCACCATAATTTTTTTGTCTATTTTTCCAAATATCATTCTCCCCCCTTCTTTTTTTAAAGAAGTTTCAAGGGGTGCCTGGGTGGCTCAGTCCATTAGGCGTCTGACTTCGGCTCAGGTCATGATCTCACAGCTGGTGAGTTGGAGCCCCGCGTCGGGCTCTGCGCTGACAGCTCAGAGCCTGGAGCCTGCTTTGGATTCTGCGTCTCCCTCTCTCTCTGCCCCTCCCCCGCTTGTGCTCTGTCTCTCTCTGTCTCTCAGAAATGAATAAATGTAAAAAAAAAAAAAAAAAATTAAAAAAAAACAAAAAACCCTAAAATAGCGAAGTTTCTAATTATAGTGACAAAAAAACCCAAAACCAACAGACAAAAAACCCAGGTGACAAAAAACTTGTCCAAGGAAAGTACTGGATTAACTGTCTAGGGATACAAGAACATTTTGGGTGATAAAAAATAATTTTGAAGGACGCCTGGCTGTCTCAGTTGATATAGCGTATGACACTTGGTCTTGGGTTGTGGGTTCAAGCACTACACTGGATATAGGGAATTCCTTAAAAATAAAATCTTAAAAGAAAAACTTTTTTTGATTGGGACAGTGGTTATCTGAATATATACACATTCGTTAAACTCATCAAATTGTACACCTAAAATGGGTGCATTTTATCGTACATAAATTATACTAATAAAGTAAATTTAAAAAGGACAGGGATTTATACAAAAAGAAATCTAGAAGGATACACATCAAACTGTTAACAGTGGTTATGTCTGACAGAATTCTGGGGGGACTTTTTCTTCCTAAAAATTCTGTACTGCTTAAGAATGTTTGTTTATAATTCATATGTTTTATTCTTGTAATACTAATGAAACACAGTAACAATATAAAAAATAGCCCCATTTCTCTTGCAATTACAAACTGTCATATCTTCATTTGTAGTTAGAGAATGTAAGTGAGGGGACAATTAGGCAAAAACAGACATGTTCTGAAGTCTTATGTAAGAAACACTTCTATATCTAACAACTCAGCAATGACGAATTCTTCCTAATAATCTTGAATTTACCTTGCTAGTTCATCCGAGCTTTCACATGCCAACAAAATAGCTTCATGAGAAAGATCTGCTATTGTGTAATTCAAAGTGTTTGATAAATGTGTTGCATGGTGTATGGAGGTATCATGGAACTCCACATCTATGGCATTGTCTTGTTCATCATTATAGCAGCGAATAATTCCAATAGAGTTCCACACCTACAAGCATTAAGGTTAAATACAAGCTTGAGAAAAATTAAAAGGTCCTAGGATCAGTAGACTAAACTACAAATTAACAAATACTATAATTCAGTCTGTATCGAAATTTAAGTTATGGGAACAACCACAGCTTATCTACCTTTAAATAGTTTCAAGTAAGAGTAGTGACATCAGGACTACAATTATTATCTACTCTTTTCATGAGAAGAAGGCACATACTTATTTATTAGCAAATGGAGTATTCCATTTAATATTTTAAAAATTATACTACTGCCATAAAAAAATACAATTTTGTACAACCAAACCATTAAATTCCCCAAAAGAAATATTTCAAAACTGTATTTACTTATAAATACAGACATAAATGACAGCATATTTTCCTGTTCCAACTAACTGGCTTAAATTATAAGAATAAATATATACATTTTAAAGCAACATAAATTGATACCATTTAGAAAACTTATCTTCCATCTATGTACACTACAGGTTCACACTAGGCCCTAGTGTTTCCTTTCCTCTACCACAAATAACTATACATAAAACAATTGACAATAAAAAATTAAGACCTATTACTTGATGATGATTACTGACAGCAACAAAAAGTCTTATTAAAATAAAACATCAACTTTAATATTTACCTACAAATTTATGCCAGGTGGATACCAGGCAAAGTCCTCATGAGGTGGAAAACCTCAAATGACCAACAAATAAAAATATTAAACTTTTTAACTCTCAAGCTTAAAATAAAAAGCTAATATATTCACTTGTCCATTTTAGAAATATATATTTTTTTAATTTCTTATTTTTTATTTTTTTTAATTTTTGAGACAGAGAGAGACAGAGCATGAGCAGGGGAGGGGCAGAGAGAGAGGGAGACACAGAATCTGAAGCAGGCTCCAGGCTCTGACCTGTCAGCACAGAGCCCAACACAGGGCTCAAACTCACAGACTGTAAGATCATGACCTGAGCTGAAGGCGGACGCTTAACCAACTGAGCCACCCAGGCACCCCTAGAAATATATTATTAATGCCTACTGTGCCATACCTTGCTCTTTTTTTAAGTTTATTTATTTTTGAGAGAGAGAGAAAGTGCGAGCTGGAGAGGGGCAGAGAGAGAGAGGAAAAGAGAGAGAATCCCAAGCAGGCTTCCACATTGTCAGCACAGAGCCCAACATGGGGCTCGAACCCACAAAGAGAACCGTGAGATGTGACCTGAGCCAAAGTTGGATGCTTAACCGACTGACCCACTCAGGCGCCCCATACCTTGTTCTAAGTGCTATCAATAAACAAAACAGAAACATCTCTTATCCTTCGGAGTTTACATTCCAGTGGGGTGGATGGGGAAAAGAGGCAGAGAGTTTTTTTTTCCATAGCACTTATCACTTTCTAATATATCATACTAAGAGTTGTCTTCTAAAAAACATCTTCTCACTAGTGTTTTGGAATCAGTATAAACTATTATATAAAAATTAATATGAGAAATAAAGTTTGGAAGTATAACCAAGAGGTACTGCAAGATATACAGTCATATTAACTTTATGTTCATTTTGTCACTCTGCAAAGCAGAATTTTATTTAACATAATAAGGTTGAAATAAGATTAAAACTGAATTAACCATAAAAAAATAAACCACAAAATTCTGTACCAAAGTGCTGTAGGCCAGTTAATCAAGGTTTTTAAAAATATTTTTTACCAAACAGAATTAACTATATTGAGAAAAAATTCTTAAAGGTAAAAGTATAATATAATATAATATAATATAATATAATATAATATAATATAATATATAACATAAAACTATTTTGAAGTGAAGTGTAGATCCAAAGCTTACCATGAATCTATGAGTGAGATGCACGGGTGTAGAACCTGACTGGAATGGCTTTTGCCGGGGAGTTGGCATCGGCCCATCATAAAATGGCCTTTGGGATGTTACAAGTGGTAGATTATGAATGCTGTCTGCCTGATCATCTTCCTCCTCCTCCTTGAGAAGATTAGAACCAGTTTTTAACATTGTAACATCTAGAAAACAAAGAATTATACTTAGAGAATCATAAATACCAATGACCTAAAAAAAAAGCATTATAAAATCCAAATAACATTTTCCATTCATACTTAATAATACTAACATGCTATCTGCCTCCTCCACTGTGTTAATGTTAACAGCAATGGTGCAAAAACAGTAGAGGGTAAAACTGTCGGTGCTGTGACATAAATCCAAGCAGCGGCACCCATCTGTATTAGCAGTCGACTCACTGTTAACCACCACTCAATTGCAGTAAAAATATCAATTCTGTTAAACCCTAATCTTTGCACAGATTTTAAAAAATGTTCTCTGTGCTAAAATGAGAAGTGTGCATGAAGACGTGTGATGTCTGCCTCAGAAAAAAAGAAACCATTTGTACAAATGAGTTGTAAGCTGAACTGTTGATTTTCTCATGAAACACCATTTTTACTTGAAAGAATGCCAGATAAAGTATGATTATGCTGACTTTGGTATTTTGGTCAACATTTTCTTGAAAATAACGAAGTAGGCTGGTCATTTAAGAAAAATAACTGACACAATCTGTTACCAATGATAAAATTTGAGTTTTCAAGCAAGAATCAGAAAACTTTTACCTGCCACCATGAGCTTGACTGCTTCCTAATATTTAAAAACTTCTGACAAGATTGGTGATGATACTAACAAATACAATCCTAGATAATGTATCAGTATTACAAAGGCCTGCAAACCTCAGTGAACCAGTATTTTCTAAATTACCAATGCATGTATTTCAAAATCAAACATGGTAAACTAAAAGATCCATTCAAGTCAGACCAATGGATCTTAATATAATATAGTTGGAAAGTTCACTGGAGAGTTTTCAGATTCCACACTGCAAATAATCTTTATGAAATGATCACTTGTTGAGTTTTGGTACAGTGGCAAAGGATATCCACAATTATTTCAATAGGTTATTGAAATACTTCCTTTTCAAATTACATGTTTGTGTTGAGCCTGAATATTCTTCACATACTTTAAGCAATTAAGCAAAACAACACGTATGTCAGTAGAATGAATTCTGAAGCATGAAAGAATTCAGTTATCTTCTATTCCAGACATGGAATAAATTTTCAAAAGAGTAAAATAATGCCACTTTTCTTATTAAGTTTTTCATTTGAAATGTTATGTTTACATACATACATACGTAATAAATAAAAATTTAAAAAGTAAATAAATATATTTAAATTTTGTTTTAATTTCTAACATGGTAAATAACAGTATATAAATTCCATAAATAATTCTCTTTGGGGTCCACAAAAGTTTTTAAGAATGTAATAAACTCTGGAGACCAAATATTTAAGGACTCCAGTCCTATAAAACCCTATATGATTTAAATGTAGCAAAATTTACCGCCATAAAATGTATTTGGCATTTTACTTGACAATGGTCAAATGTGCTATTTTAGCAGTTTATTTGAAGGTTTTTTTACTGTAACATCAATTTCCTTAACAGACACTATTATTCATATTACTTTTTATTAAAAAATTTTTTTAATGTTTATCTTTGAGAAAGAGAGCACGCAAACGGGAGAGAAGCAGAGGGGAGGGGGGACAGAGGATCTGAAGGGGGCTCTGTGCTGATAGCGGAGAGCCCAATGGGCTGATCTCGTGAACTGTGAGATCATACATGACCTGAGCCAAAGTTGGACACATAACGGACTGAGCCAACCAGGTGCCCCTATTTCTTCTTGAGTTAGCTTGGTAGCTTATGTCTTTCAAAGAATTTGTCCATTTTATCTAAGTTGTTGTATTTATGGGCACAAAATTGGTCATACTATTGTTATTATTTTGTTATTAATAGCAGTGCTATCTCACAGAAATAGGAGTTATATATATAATTTAAAAATTTTTAGTAACCATATTTTAAATTGTAAAAAAACGTTTAATTTTAATATTATACTGTATTAAAGTATTATAATTTTGACATGTATTCAATGTTAAAAAATGACTAAAATATTTTACATTCTTTTTTTCATACTGTCTTCAAAGTCTGGTTGCATTCTATACTTATAACACATCTCATTTTGAACTAGCCACATCTCAAGTGCTCAAAAGCCACAGATGGCTTAATGGCCACCATACTGGACAGTACATATCTATACAATCTATGGTGACAGCCCCTTTTCATTACTTGTATTAGTCATTTATACCTTCTCTTTCTTTCTGATCAGTCACGATAAAGGTTTAAAAATGTTACTGATCTTTTCAAAGAACTAGCTTTTGGTTTCACGGACTTTCTTTACAGCTTTTGGTTGTCAATATCATTGAATTCTGTTTTTTACTTCCTTCCTTCTGCTAGTTTGGAGTTTAATCTCTTCTTCTGTTTCTAATTTGCTAAAGCAGAAGCTTAGATAATTGATTTGAAATCTTCTTTAACATAAGTACTTAATACTACATACTTCCCTCTACCCACTACGTTAGCTACATTCTACAAACTTAATAATGACTTCAAATAATAGTTTTAATAAAAAAATTGTAAAATATCAATTGACAGGATGAATCATCACATCCACAAAGTCAATACATACCAACTGAGTTTTCATCATCTTCTAGAATGTGACTTCGCTGTCTAGGACGACCTGAAGCCAGCATGAGGTCGTCATCTTCTTCCTCATCATTTATAATTCGTTTTGAAAAAGAAGGGGTCTCCACTGCATTGTCATTTAGAAAATCACCAGCATTATTTGTATCATCTCCATCAAAAAGATCACTGTAATCTTTTTCTACTCTGCTAGAGACCTTGAACAAATTAACACAAATTACAACGATTAGTGAACTATTTAAATAAATGCAATTACTCAAAAGCCAATTCTGTAATGTGCACCTATATATTCTACCAAGTAAGTAAATTCCCTGACAAGAATTAATTAATAAATGTATTTATAAGAATTATATTTCTGTGAGACTTAGTCCATATTTTAATTTTTTTTTAACATTTATTCATTTTTGAGAGTGAGAGAGACAGAGCATGAGCAGGGGAGGGGCAAAGAGAGAGGGAGACATAGAATCTGAAGCAGGCTCCAGGCTCTGAGCTGTCAGCACAGGGTCCGATGTGGAGCTTGAACTCACAAACTGCAAGTTCATGACCTGAGCTGAAGTCGGACGCTTAACAGACTGAGCCACCCAGGCACCGCCCCCCCCCTCCAGTCCTTATTTTAAATGCCTTATAGTATTTATGGATGGGACAGGAGTGTACAACAGACATATAAAAAAAATACTGTATATACCCAAATACAAGGCAAGGTTTTACTCCTCAAAAGTCATTCTCCAGAGAAGTGACCTATAAGTTCCTACAAAGTCTCTCATTAGTCATTCATTTATTTTATTTTTAAAAAAATTTTTTAATGTTTATTTTTGAGAGAGAGACAGAGTGTGAGTGGGGGAGGAGCAGAGAGAGAGGGAGACACAGAACCTGAAGCAGGCTCCAGACTGTGAGCTGTCAGCACAGAGCCCGATGTAGGGCTCGAACTCACGAACTGCGAGATCATGACCTGAGCTGAAGTTGGACGCTTACTGACTGAGCCACTCAGGCACCCCATTCATTTACTTTTATTTTACATTTATTTTGTTTTATTTTGCTTAGGTAGGATATGTTTGCTTTCAATTATCTCAGTTAAAGCTAGTTTTTTGTGGGTTTTTTTTTTTGATGCTTATAAAAGTAAATGGATAGAACCAATAAAAAAATAAAGGAGGCAAGGAAATTCAACATTAATCCTTCATTCCTAGGAATATGAACATACCATTGCAAACACTAGATGTCACTGTAAATGATTTTTTAGATCACTTTATTTATTTATTTGTTAGGTAATCTCCACATCCAATGTGGGACTCAAACTCATGACCCTGACATCAGGAGTTGCAATGCTCTACTAGACTAAGCCAGCCAGGTGCCCCATAAGATCACTTTGAAAAACAAATAGTTTCTCCACATCCTCTCCAGCATCTATAGTCTCCTGATTTGTTCATTTTAGCCACTCGGACTAGCGTGAGGTGGTATCTCAGTGTGGTTTTGATTTGTATTTCCCTGATGAGGAGTGACGTTGAGCATCTTTTCATGTACCTGTTGGCCATCTGGATGCCTTCTTTAGAGAAGTGTCTGTTCATGTCTTCTGCCTATTTCTTCACTGGATTGTTTTTCAGGTGTGGAGTTTGATGAGCTCTTTATAGATTTTGGATACTAGCCCTTCGTCCAATATGTCATTTGCAAGTATCTTTTCCCATTCTGTCGGCTGCCTCTTAGTTTTCTTGATTGTTTTCTTTGCAGTGCAGAAGATTTTTTATCTTGATGAGGTCCCAATAGTTCATTTTTGCTTTTAATTCCCTTGCCTTTGGAGATGTGTCAATTAAGAAATTGCTGCGGCTGAGGTCAGAGAGGTTTTTTCCTGCTTTCTCCTCTAGGGTTTTGATGGTTTCCTGTCTCACATTCAGGTCCTTCATCCATTTTGAGTTTATTTTTGTGAATGGTGTAAGAAAGTGGTCTAGTTTCATTCTTCTGCATGTTGCTGTCCAGTTCTCCCAGCACCATTTGTTAAAGAGACTGTCTTTTTTCCATTGGATATTCTTTCTTGCTTTGTCAAAGATTAGTTGGCCATACATTTGTGGGTCCAATTCTGGAGTCTCTATTCTATTCCCTCGGTTGATGTGTCTGTTTTTGTGCCAATAGCATTCTGTCTTGATGATTACAGCTTTGTAGTAAAGACTAAAGTATGGGATTGTGATGCCTCCCACTTTGGTTTTCTTCTTCAATATTACTTTGGCTATTTGGGGTCTTTTGTGATTCCTTACAAATTTTAGGATTGCTGGTTCTAGCTTCGAGAATGCTGGTGCAATTTTGATTGGGATTGCATTGAATGTGCAGATTGCTTTGGGTAGTATTAACATCTTAACAATATTTATTCTTCCAATCCACGAACACGGAATGTTTTTCCATTTCTTTGTATCTTCTTTAATTTCCTTCATAAGCTTTCTATAGTTTTCAGCATACAGATCTTTTACATCTTTGGTTACGTTTACTCCTAGGTATTTTATGAAACAGGAACCCTCTTGCACTGTTGGTGGGAATGCAAACTGGTGCAGCCACTCTGGAAAAGTGTGGAGATTCCTCAAAAAATTAAAAATAGATCTACCCTATGACCCAGCAATAGCACTGCTAGGAATTTACCCAAGGGATACAGGAGTGCTGATGCAGAGGGGCACTTGTACCCCAATGTTTATAGCAGCACTTTCAACAATAGCCAAATTATGGGAAGAGCCTAAATGTCCATCAACTGATGAATGGATAAAGAAGTTGTGGTTTATATACACAATGGAATACTACTTGGCAATGAGAAAGAATGAAATGTGGCCTTTTGTAGCAACGTGGATGGAACTGGAGAGTGTTATGCTAAGTGAAATAAGTCCTACAGGGAAAGACGGATACCATGTTTTCACTCTTATGTGGATCCTGAGAAACTTAACAGAAGACCATGGCGGAGGGGAAGGGGGGAAAAAAAGTTACAGAGATGGAAGGAGGCAAACCATAAGAGACTCTTAAAAACTGAGAATAAACTGGAGCGCCTGGGTGGCTCAATCGGTTAAGCGGCTGACTTCGGCTCAGGTCATGATCTCGCGGTCCATTGAGTTTGAGCCCCGCGTCGGGCTCTGTGCTGACAGCTCAGAGCCTGGAGCCTATTTCAGATTGTGTCTCCCTCTCTCTGACCCTCCTCTGTTCATGCTCTGTCTCTCCCTGTCTCAAAAATAAATAAAACGTTAAAAAAAATTTTTTTAAATAAAAAATAAAAAAAACTGAGAATAAACTGAGGGTTGATGGGGGGTGGGAGACAGGAGAAAGTGGGTGATGGGCATTGAGGAGGGCACCTTTTGGGATGAGCACTGGGTGTTGTATGGAAACCAATTTGACAATGAATTTCATATTAAAAAAAAAGTGAATAGTAAGCAGATACACTGTAGAGCTCACAAGTGACTCCTATAGCATGAATGAAAACTGTACAAATGTTAATTAAGACAATGAAAACTTGTGGTATAAAATTATTTTTTTCCTTTTTTTTAATTTTGAGAGAGCAAGTGAGTGTGAGTGGGGGAAGGGCAGAGAGAGGGGGGGTGGGGGAGAGAGAGAAAATCCCAAGCAGGCTCCACACTGCCAGCACAGAGCCTGATATGAGGCTCAGTCTCACAAACTGTGAGATCGACCTGAGCTGAAACCAAGAGTCTGACTGAGCCATCTAGGCACCCCAAGTATGGTATAAAATTCTAATGATAGCACCATTAAGATTCAAAAGGAACTGGGGTGCCTGGGTGGCTCAGTTGGTTGAGCAACCAACTCCTGGTTTCAGCTTGGGTCATGTCGCAGTTCTTGAGTTCAAGCTTCGCATCAGGCTCTGTGCCGACAGCTCAGAGTCTGAAGCCTGCTTGAAATTCTGGGTCTCCCTCTCTGTTCCTCCCCCACTCACGGTCTGCCTTTCTCTCAAAAAATAAACATTAAAAAAAATTTAAAAAGACTGAAAAGGAACTTTATCACAAATATTTTAGATTGAGTACATAAGATTGTGTTCTAGAAAACTAATGTTTAATGAAATAAGAGAACAGAAAACAAATGCTTCTAAACTCCTACATTTAGACATATGACACAATAGTGTTTCAGTTTTAATCATTATCTATTTAATCGATCCTATTAACTTCCCTATATTAGGAAAGATGAAGATTTGTTATAATTCTCAACCACCCCTACTCTCTTATATTTATGTATATCCTCCCAATATAGATAAATTCTCATTTTGGTTGGATCAATATGCAGGAATTAGCTTATTATGACCATTTAAATGCTATTCCTAGTCGAATAAAGATAATAGCAACACTTATAAACTGTGCTAGAGACTGTTCTAATTCTATACATAACTGATATAATCCTCACAATAAAATCCTAGGTAGTAGGCATTATTCCTATCCTCATTTTATAAATGTGGTGTATAATGATCACTTTTCCCTTCTTTTACAACTTTTTTCCTGGAGTTAAAAATCTTCTCTCTCTTTAGGTCTTTCTTCTTGGATAGATTCCCCAAAGACGATTCTTCCAATCTCTTGCCTGAAAAACCTAAGACTGACTGACAACGCTCTAGGAGTCAAGGATGAAAAATAAGCTGAGAATTTTAACATTCAAGCATATACACTTTCATTTAATCCTTTTCAGTACAGTATTCCTCTTTTGCCCAGTGCCGTTCAACTGTACCCAGTGTTCTGACCAAAGACCTTCTCTGTTTTACCTTTTCCAGAGATCTAATCTCCAGCATCCTGCCAGAATATACATGGCGGTGAAGGAAGGCAGTTACCTAGCTATGCACACCAATGTTGAGACTGGAGACATCTACTTGTTCATTAAACCAACCTTCCTATTTTTAGCCTCACTTCTAGAAGTAACTAGTGCTACCAAATTCTGAATCATTGAGGATTCAGTCAGGCAAGCTGAACTGCATCCCAGCTTTCCCCCAACTGCAGTCTTTGGAATCAATTTTTTGACTTTTTGAGAAGCTAAACTTAGTTTCCAATCATGCTTCTGTTTTTCAGCCTCCAAAATTTTGTTACTATCACCACTTCAACTGTCTTCTTTAACTTTATCAGATTATGCATTTAAAAAGAACTATTTAGTGTAATTTTAGTGGGGGTTCCAAATATCAGGTTGTCTGAGCAGACATAAATGGATGTATTAAGTCCACGATCTTTAACTGGAACTCTAAACCAAGACTTAAGTTTGACTGGGTATATTTGCCAGGCAGGGGGAATAATGAACAAAACCAAGGACTTGTATAAAACAAGATGGCCTATTTAAAGCAATTTAGTTAGTAAGGCTGGATGGCTAAGCATTAAGAGATATAAGGATAGCTCTAAGAATTAAAGTGAATTCAGAGCTGAAAAGGTTGATAGGCTACACTAAGTTATAATTATTAACTCTAATTTTATCTATATTTACTTAAATAACAATCCCCAGAACATCAGGATACTAAAATAGTACTTCACAAAGGTATTCCTTACAAAGCCAAGGAATATTAGTAGGCATTATATTGAGGGGAAAAAGTTTCTCAGTAAAATATATTTGGGAAATATTATGTTAAACAAGTTTAAACAGTTTTCTTTATGATAAATCATTAATGAGCCTCTAATAATAATAACGAATTATAACTTTCCAAGAAAGTAATGTTTTTTGTGATGTTTTCCAAATACACATGACCACAAAAGACTGAAAAAACTATTCTACCACATATTACTTATTACCTTACTACTTGATGTCTTTCCGTTGGGTTCACAAACATTTTCCAGGAGCCCTAGATTTCCTTCTGCATCAGTATAAGCTATTCGACCAGAAGTAGGATGCCATGCCAGGCCACAAATTGCATAACCTTTTTCATGTTTCACCCTAAAAATTAAAAAGTGAGTTCTTAAAATGCTACCAAAAAATATATAAACTATACATTTCTTTAGGAAAATTTTAGTTAGAAAACGTTAAATGATTTCTAACAAACTATTAACTATGTTCGTATTTTGACAATAATAATTGTAAATTTGTAATGTTTCAAAATAAAACAAACCAAAATCTAATAGGAAAAAAAAAAGCAAAACAGGGGTGCCTGGCTGGTTCAGTCTGGCGGTTCAGTCAGTAAAGCATACAACTCTTGATCTTGGGGCCATGAGTTCAAGCCCCACACTGGGTGTACAGATTACTTTTAAAAATAAATAAACAAACAAACAAATAAATAAGTTGAATCATACCTTTCCATGCAACCTTTGGTTTCCACATTCCAAACTATAATTAAACCATTAATACTCCCTGCAGCTAAATATTGCCCACAGGGAGACCAGGTTACTATATTCAGGGCCTATAGGAAAAACAATAAATAACAATTTGCATAATTTGAAAATAAACACTTATTGCCAAATTCAAATTTTTATAACCCATATTTTGTGTAACTTCTAATTAAATCAATTCACAAATGGCAAGACAGTTTGCTTATTCAACTTTCTTTTTCAATAATAATTCAACTATCACTAAGCGGTAATTACTTTGTTTACCATGAGAAAATTATGCTGGCACAATTTTAAAAGCAAAAGCTAAAAACTGTTATTATCCTAGAGAGATAACAAAAGGTATCCTCTTAGCAGTCATCACCAAGATGAAGAGAACTAGTAAGTGAAGTGAACTGTACTAAGCCACTGCTGACCTACTGGGCCTCTTGTTTCCTTACATGCTGAATGGGTGTGGGTAAGAGGAGAGAGAGAATATAGAGCAACAACCTTTCCTGCTCTAAAATTCCAGAGTCCATGATCATAAGTCTCAATAAAACTCATTTAACAATAAAGGCTAATTACTGATCATGTGAAAATAACATGTTCTAATACTATGTTAGAGTTAAATTTGACTTCTTATAAATTAAGAAATTTTCTTACCAACTTCACAAAGAGAAAGCTCAGACAAGACCTAGCAAAGACCTATCTACTGTCCAGTTACTGGCTAAATGAAGACAGGTTGAGGGACAAAAGACATGAACAACAATCTGGCATTGTTCTCCATTTCCAACAACACTTAACTGCGATTATATTTAGTCCAAGTATACCTGAAATATTCCTGTTAGCTAATTCAAAGTGTCACTTATAAAACTTACCTGAGAGATGAAATTATCTGAAAGATCAAACTGATTATTCCAAGTTTCTCTTCTAAATAGCTTAACAGATTTTTCCACAGGAACTGCCAGTAACTATTAGGAAAGAAAAATGATTTAAACAAAATTTACAATAAATTAAATTTGAGAGGGAAAAAAAAGGCAAAAGTTCATCAAAATAAGCCTAGAAAACATAAAAGCAAATTTGTATTTTAATTGGCAACTAAAAACTCAGAAAACTACTTAAAATTTTGATAAGCAAAGAATGAATGATCACTCTATTTGCTTGCACTGAAAACCAGAGTACTTATAGTTATGTATTTTTAATACTGCTTTTCAGGAATCTAAGCCCTTTGGATCTAAAAATTCATCTCATTTGCTAAAAGGAAAGAAATAGATCCAGGATGCTTTAAACATCTTAAAAGGAAACTTATCGACTTACATATTCTTCCAAGCAAATAGAAAAAATAAAATCAGTATATTCTATGTTTATCACAAAAAGAAAAAAGTATTATTTATGAACAGAAAAACTATGTTAATTGTATTGATTTTTAAATTAATTAATGTTTCATAAGCAAAGAAAAATAAATCCTAAATTCTACAACTATCACTTAAACGCAGAATGTAATCTTAAGAGTTCACATGATATAGGGGCATCTGGAAGGCTCAGTCAGTTAGGTATCCGACTCTTGATTTCAGCCCAGGTCATGATCTCATGGTTTCGTGGGTTTGAGTCCAGTGTCTGGCTCCGCACTGATGGTATGGAGCCTGCTCAGGATTCTCTCTCTCTCTGCCCCTCCCACGAGTGTTATTCCTCTCTGTCTCTCAAAATAAATAAATAAACTTAAAAAAAAAAAAAGTTGATGATACAAAGGACATAGGTTAAATAAAGTCTCCCTCCCATCTCTAAATCCTATTTCTACTTCCCAAAGGTACACATAAGCCTAGACTCTACAAGAACACATAGAGGGGTGACTTTGATTCCTGATTTCGGCTCAGGTCATGATCTCACAGTTCATGGGTTCCAGCCCCACGTCGGTCTCTGTGTTGACAGCTCGGAGCCTAGAGACTGTTTTGGATTCTGTCTCCCTCTCTCTCTGCCCCACCCTCAATTGCACTGTCTCTCTCTCAAAAACTAGTAAGTGTTAAAAAAATTTTTTTTTCTTAATTCCTAAGAATGGAATATATTTTTTTCTTTAAGTCTTCTTTTACTGCTCTTGATAGCAAGTTAAAATTTTTATAGCTCTTTCACATTTTTGGTAAGTTTATCCCTAGTTATTTCATCTTTTTTGATTTCACAGTAAATGCATCATTTTTTTCCACACCATGTTTTCTAAATGGCTATTATTTATATATGATTGCTAGTGGTTTTGTGTATTAGTTTGTTTCCAGCTACCTTATTGAATTTTCTTATTAGTAATATTTTTCCCTCCATTGATTTCTTAAGATCTCCTTATATTCAAGCATTTCATTCTCTTTCCTCTCTTCAAGCAGGTCCTATCTTTCTACCATTAGTTACTACCTCCAAAATGTGAAATGGTAGTAGAAAGAGCAGACATAACAAGACTGTTTCCAGAGTTGTTCCATTAAATACAATGTAAAGAAGAATATGACATTAATTCATTCAAAATGTACTCTTCAGAAAAAACCTTTATGAAGTTAAAACGTTTCTTAAAACATTTCAGAATTAATTAGTTGGCTTGGGGCACTAAAACTTATAACCTACATAAAATAGCTAAAACTTAAAAAACTAATTCTACTATTCTCACATTCAAAGTTGACAAGAACTAGAAGAAATAACAAAAACAAAGGTTGAAAAATAAGAGTCACTTACCTTCCCACCTTTTGGCTGCCAAGCAAGTCTGCAGATTGATTTTGCATTTATCACATCATTGCATTTTTGTAGCAGTGGCCAACTAATAGCACATGTCTGATTTTTAAAAAAGAAATTTATTTCTCTTTACTAAATTTCTTCCAAAAAGATATGCAGAATAGAATAAATAGGTGATTTCTTCAAACTGATATATGGCTAAGAGAAAAGCAACTGAATTCACTTTCATCTAATTATGATGAAATTACTAATTTACTTTAAGTAATTCACAGGTATAAAGAGCAAAAGTCTTAAATAATTAGAGTATTTCCTGTGTAGAATAAGCGAACAATATACTCTGAATAAATGTACACACACACACAAAAACCCCAATACATTAAAACATTAAAGTGTCTACAAAAATAAATTTAAGAGATCTCCTAGAAAATGTTAAGGTGTCAAAGTCAACCCTTCTGAACAGTTCAAACATGAGGGGAAGAAACTGTGCCTATTGAGGAGGCATACCTGTGGGGGATATTTTTCTCATCAGCCACATGATCTCTAGAATGCCTCAGGAAGAATTAATTGTTCCCTGTGCCAATCTAGAGAGCACTTTCTTGATATCTCCTTCAAAACTTTTAACAGGTTGGTTAGAATAAGTCGTTTATGTGATTCTCCAAATAAAGTGTGGCCAATGTCTTTGTTTTTGTATCCCCAACATCAAGGTCCCTACACATGGTAGTTCATTTGTAAATATACATTGACTGAATTTTCCCCACTGATTTATAAAACCTAAAAATGAAATATAAATCTATTGCTTCCCTTGTGATTGGGTACAAAAGCAATTAGTCTTCAACACATTTTTGCATTAGATTATCATAGGATTTGATCACAGAAACAGTATTCAATGCTACTCAAAAGAAAAAAACTAAAAAGAAAAAAAATTAATTTAGCCCAATGATATGTAACACCCCATTTATGACAGAAATGAGCAAAAAGTTTTAAATTCAAGTTGAGAAGTTTACCTGATCTGAAATTTGCCACACTTTGACAGATCCATCACAACTAGCTGATGCCTGCAGAAATAAAACAATACATTTCTCTATAGTTACAACCATAATACTATATGGAAACTGGTTCAACTGATAAATCAAACAGCCTTTTTATCAACTGTGTGAAATATTCTAATTCTCTTATAATTTTAAACATACTGAAGAAAAACAAACAAACAAACAAAGGGGAAAAAATAATTACCAGAAAGATGTCCTTAGGATCAAAAGAAAGACTTAAAATAGGGGCATCATGTCCTCGAAATGTTTTCTGTTGGCTGCAATCCATCACATCCACAACTTTGACTAGAAAATCACTGTGGACAGTAAGAGTAATGTATAACAGGCATTAATATAAATGTCAATACAAAGCCTCTCCTAAAACCTGACTCAAATATTTCAAGAGTAAATGCCGTAATTTTTTTATAGCAATTTGTAAAATTTGGCATCAAAATTTAAGGACTTACCTTTTAATTTTGCTCTGTAAAAATACCATAAACACGATTCAAGATTTCCCATTAAAATACAAATACTTTCTGGGGCTCCTGGATGGCTCAGTCATTAAGTGTCTGATTTCCACTCAGGTCACGATCTCACAGTTCGTTGAGTTTGACCCCTGGTCAGGCTCTCTGCTGTCAGCTCAGAGCCCACTTCAGATCCTCTGCCTCCCTCTCTCTCTGCCCCTCTCCTGCTTGCACTCTCTTTCCCTGTCTCTCAAAATTAAATAAAAACGTTAAAAAATAATAAAAATTTTTAAAAAATTAAAAATAGAAATACTTCCTAAGTGACTTCCTCAGTTACATCTTACGCTTCTATTATTTACCAATTAATTAAAGTCACGACCATTTTTTAAACTCTCAATAATATTTATCTAATTTTTAAAAGTTTATCCATTTATTTTGAGAGAGAAGGAAAGAACAAGAGTGGGAAAGAGGCAGAGAGAGACAGAAAGAATCTCAAACAGGCTCCGCATTGTCAGCATAGAGCCTCATGCAGGCCTTGAACCCACAAACCGTAAGATCATGACCTGAACCAAAATCAAGAGTCAGATGCTTAACCAACTAAGCCACCCAGGCACTCCTCAACCATATTTAAAAGTACTATGCCTTTTACTCCACCTCAGCAATTTAATTGTTTTTTTTTTTCCTGTGACAAATAAGCATCAAGAGAAACAACAAAAATCCTACAGTACAGTCCACATTCTACCCTAATGATTTTTGAAATTTTGTATCAAACTATCATGTTTCCCTAATCTGTTTCAGCATTTACTGAACAGGTTGTCTGCAAAGCAATGTATCTCAATTCACAAAGAGTAGGTTGTCCTCAAAAACCTTTACTGAACACTTGAATATAAAAATTAACAACAACAAAAAAAGGGCAAAGTCCTGAAAATGCTACCCTGTAACCAACACATGACCATTCTGTTCTAGTATTACTTCCTTTTCTGGTATCAAAGAGCCTCACCTAGATCCGGCAGCAATTTTTACACCATCTCCATTAAAGACCACATGGTTTGCATTTGTGGTAAAGCGAGTCAATATACCATCTGGAACTCCTTCAGGAAATGTGTGGATTTGAATAGTATTGTTAGATACTGCAGTGACCAATTTCCCATTCTAAAAGAAAAATAAAAGAAATATTACAAAAAAAAAATCCAAATCAATTGAGAGTCTCTTCACACTTAACAATCCTATTTAAAAAATCTTATAAATGTAGTTAATGTCAAGAGAAAAATCATCACTCAGTATACAACTTTCCTGAATGTCTATTAGCAAGAAAAATTTATTTACTACCTTTATATAATTTAATTCCCCCTTCACCAGCCAAATTTTCAGCCTCTGGATTTTCTTTTTTTAAAGGTGGTTCTTGGGGCTTTTTTATGTTTTTTTTTTTTTTTTAATGTTTATTTATTTTTGACAGAGAGAGAAAGAGACAGACAGACAGAGAGCATGAGCAGAAGAGGGGCGGAGAAAGGGAGACACAGAATCCAAAGCAGGCTCCAGGCTCTGAGCTGTCAGCACAGACCCCATTGCGGGGCTCGAACTCATGAACTGCAATGTCATGACTAGAACCGAAGTCAGACGTTTAACAGGCTGAGTCACCCAGGTGCCCCAGAAAGGTGGTTTTTGTTAATGTTTATTTATTTTGAGAGAGAGAGAGAGAGACAGAACGCAAGTGGGAAAGGGGTAGAGACAGAGGGACAGAGTGTCCCAAGCAGGCTCCACGCTGCCAACAGAGCCCAACATGGGGCTTGATCCCACGAACTGCAAGATCATGACCTGAACGGAAATTAAGAGTCGGACACTCAACCAAGTTGTCCAGGTGCCCCTTAAAACACTAGACAGAAAGATGGTGGAGCAGGAGGATCCTAAACAGAGTATACTTAGAATGATGAGCAACGAATAATGTATAGAATTGTTGAATTACTATATCATACACCTGAAACTAATATAACACTATACGTTAATTATACTGGAGTTAAAAATATAAATAATTTTTTTAAATAATAAAATTAAATTAGGGGTGGCTGGGTGGCTCACTTAGTTAAGCATCTGACTCTTGATTTTGGCTCAGGTCATGATCTCATGGTGGTGAGAATGAGCCCCACATTGGGCTCCATACTGGGCATGGAGCCTGCTTAAGATTCTCTCTCTTCCAGGGTGCCTGGGTGGCTCAGTCAGTTGAGTGTTTGACTCTTGATTTTGGCTCAGGTCACGATCTCATGGTTAGTAGTTCAAGCCCCAAGTTGGGCTCTGTGCAGATAGTGCAGAGCCTGCTTGGAATTCTTGCCCTCCTCCTCTCTCCCTGTTCTTCCCCAGCTCATGCACACTCACTCTCTCTCTCTCTCTCAAAAAAAAAAAAAAAAAAAAAGATTCTCTCTCTTCTTCTCCCTCTGCCCTCCTGTGCTCCCACATGCACTCTAATAATAAACATTAAATAATAAAATTAAATTTAAAAATTAAGAACACTAAATAAATGGAAAACTTTAGGATATGAAAATGATCAGCAGAGACCATTGCTTTGCAGAGATTTTAGCTAAGAATCATAAAAGGTAAAGTATCTGCCCTGGAAACTTAATTTTATTACTTCTCTAGGAGGGGCTCTGATAAATCATATGGTCAATTTATTAATTTAGATTAAATGGTAACTGCCAAAAAACCAAATACTCAAGTTTGTTAATGAATATCCTATAGCAACAGATCTCAGCCATATTTGAACATGTAAGACCCTCTGTCTATCTATAGCACCTGCTCTCACTCCAGTGGAAAAAGAACTTAGTAATACAGTGACATGTTACTATACAGAAAAATTTGGGAAGATGTATACATCTGTTCAAGTAACAGTACAGATGATTCAGATTTGAACTACAATATATACTTATCTTCAAATACTGGAAAACTGGTAAAAAGTACTGTTTATGCCTACATTGTTAACTACTGGATGTAATTAAACAATCCACAAAAGACTACATCTATAATGTTGAAGCTAACAATAATTTAATGTGAAAACAAGAGAATCAAGGAAAAACTATAACCAACTCAAGACAACACTGATGATGCTACATATTCTTTGGCAAAACTGCAGAAACACCCACTATCTGTGTGCATATACAGGAATTATGCAACCTGGCTGTGCTTTACTTGACAGACAGATCTCTCAGTAAAATCAACGAAGCACCCTCAGCTCTAATAAACAATTTCGGTAATTTTTAAGTAACACATTAACTAGCCCTCTATTCATATGAAAATATTAAAGTATATCTATACTTCCTCACCCAGGAGACCTGAACAAAGGACTTGTTTTGAAATCAATTTCCAACCAATCTACTGAGAAATCAAATCACTATCAGTACTTTGTCAACTAGTAAAATTGAAAAAAAGAAAAACGAAAAAGAAAACACCCAAAAGATCAGGGATCTGGTCAGATCACTCTTCTCCCTGGTGGACTGACAGGAATGGATCCCAGCACCGGCTAACTTGAGCTCTAGTCCACGGTGTTTCTTACCAACTGTGTCATTTGACCTTCCTCAGAGTTTTGACTTTCCCATGAATAAAACCGAGGTAATTCCACATACTTCTCTATAACTTTGTTAAAAGGCCTTGACAACGTAAAATACCATGCAGACGTTAACTATTACTTAACCAATTGACTAATTTCAGTTTCACTATTTTAGAGTGATATTTTCTCCATTTTGTTATCCAATAAAACATCTAACTGTACTTTCCTGTACCACTGACTCCAAAACCATAAACAATTATGTTTTAAATGAAATGTGTTGTAAAGCTGTCAACTTTACATGGTTATTTGGTAATGTCATTTCAATGAAGTACCATCACCCTTATTTCTAAAGCCAAAGAAAACATTTTAGCGCAGATTATCAGATTTCTAGTGGACTGAATAATGACCCCCGAAAGGCATGCCTAAATCCTAAACCTAGGTACCTGTGAATGTGATCTTATTTGGAAAGAGCATCTTTGGCCGATACAGTAAATTAAGGATGTAAATCCAATGATTGGTGTCCTTATAAGAAAAAGGAGAGGAGATTTGAGACACAAAGACACAGAGAAAAAGGCAATGGGAACATGGGAGGCACAGATCGATGTTTCTTCCAACCAAGCAACACTGAGGATTACTGACAACGACCAGAAGCTAGGAGAGAGGCATAGAACAGACTCCCTCGGAGCCTCTAAAGGAGCTAACCGTGCCAACACCTTGGTTTCAGGCTTCTTGCCTTCTGAGCCATGAGACAACAATTTTCTGTTGTTTTAAGCCACCAAGGGTTTGACAATTTGTTCCAGCTTCCCTAGGAAACTACTACAAGACCACTTTTTTTCCTTCTTTACAGTCTTCATATATACATGTAGTGCATACTTACTCTAGAAGAAAAATAACAACATGAAAGTGTTCTGGGCAAAGAGTGAGTTTCCCTACTCTTATGAAGTAATCTCTGTTAACATTTTGAGTTAAATCTTTCTAACTTTCTTACACACATATGCAAATTTCAAGTATATATATGTCTGTGTACCAATGTACAAAACAAATTCTCTTTTGAAGAACAATTGGTTCTAATTTTTGCTATTATAAAAAGTAGTTTTACTAATATATCCTTGTCCACATAAATATGAAAGTATGTATTTCCTCAGGGTAAATAGCCAGAAATGACTATGTGCATTCTAAGTTTGATGTATGGTATCAATTTACTTTTTAAAAAGCTCCCCAGTTACACTTCCAGCAACTGTTGTGCAATACTGTAAAATAATAGAAAATAGATATTAGCCTTTACCTCCCATTCCTGGCAGAGTTCTAAAACCCTTGAAACTTCCTAAGTGATAAGACTACTAGGAACAGCTTTTGTTCTAATATTTGGTCTTTGACCCTGGTTCCTGACACAAAGCTCTTAAATCTCTTGGAATTTCATCGGTGATAGAAATGTCTTTTGTCCTAAGGAGGCAATTCTTAGCAGACTCCTGGATAACTTCAGAATGAGGGCTCATGATTAGAAAAATCAAACCATGGGGCGCCTGGGTGGCTCAGTTGGTTGGGTATCCGACTTCAGCTCAGGTCATGAACTCACAGTTTGTGAGTTCAAGCCCCACATCAGGCTGTATGCTGACAGCGCAGAGCCTGGAGCCTGCTTTGGATTCTGTGTCTGTCTCTGCCCCTCCCCGCCCTCTCAAAAATAAATAAACATTAAAAAAAAAAATCAAAATTAGAGGCTTGGAACTTTTAGCCCTACCCCACTTCATCCAGGAAAGGGAGAAGAGCTAGAAATGGAATTAATAAACAACCATGTCAATGTAATGAAGCCTTCATAAAAATCCCAATAGCATGAGGTTCAAGGAGTTTCCAGGTTGGTGAATATATTCACGTACCAGGAGGATGTTCAGACCCCAACTCCATGGGGAAAAAATACCCTCCCAGACCTCATGCTATGTATCTCTTCATCTGCCTGTTTACCTGTACCTTTATCTATACTTCATTATATAATGAACTGGTACCAGTGTTTCCGCCTGAATTCTGTGAGCTATTTGTAGCAAATGACTGAAACCATTTCATTTTGGGGGGGGGGGGGGGAATGGGAACCTCTGATTTGTAGCCAAGTAGGACAGATGCTGTGGGTAAGCTGGGGACTTACTACTTTCAACTTGTATCTAAAGTGGGGAGCAGTCTTGTGGCACTGAGCCCCTAACCTGTGAGGTCTGTGCTAACTCTGTGCTAGTGTCAGAATTGAACTGAACTATAGGACACCCAGCTAATATTACAGAAATTTGTTTGGTGTGGGGGAAAAATCCACACATCCAGTGGTTGAGGTGTTAGGAGCATGGTAGTAGTGTGAGTGTAACAGAAAACCACAAGTGAGTCTTTTTCATTTACAAATACTTCTCCAAATCCTCACTATTGTTGGAATTAATGATATTTTTCATCCTTGCCAATCTAATGGAAAAAAAAAATTCCAGTTGTTTAATTTGTACTTCTTTGCTTATTAGTGAGATTTCACTTGTATCTAATGTATGTTAGTCTTTTGTATTTTTCCTTCTGGGAATATATTTTCTCTTATATGTGACCATTTAAAAAAGAATATCTAATATCTAAAGACCATCTCATTCAGGGGTGCCTGGGTGGCTCAGTCAGTTAAGCATCACATCTGACTTTGGCTCAGGTCACAATCTCACGGTTCATGAGTTCGAGCCCCACGTCAGGCTCTGTGCTGACAGCTCAGAGCCTGGAGCCTGCTTCAGATTCTGTGTCTCCTTTCTCTCTGCCCCTCCCGTTTGCACTGTTTCTCTCTCTTTAAATAAACATTAAAAAAATAATAAAATAAAGACCATCTCATAAATTTACTTTAATGAGCCTGAGTTTGAAAATATGTATTTCTGTGAAAAGATTTTTTTCTACCCAAATACAATACACTCAACTTAAAACTCATCACAAATTAAAAGTTTAGTGGTTTTTAAATATTTAGATTGCCAAGTCCTTCTGAAAAACATGTCTCCATTCTCCAAATGACCTACATCTCATTTCCAGACTTACCTTACATAAAACGTCAGAAACATGAAACACATAAATATCTTGAAAAGCTAGAATATTCCTCTTTTCTAGTGTGATTCTTCAAGTTATCTAAATTAGTGAACTAAAAACCTGAAAATGCCATGGAGTTTTCTCTCAAAGAGAAAAGGGAACATTTAAATCTCAAAAGAAAACATATAATTTCTTGCATATATTTTAACTGGTTTACCATTAACACGTTAATCATCTTTAATAAAACATCCAGATTTAAAAAATTTTAAATATTTATTTATTTTTGAAAAGAGAGAAAGCAAGTGGGGGAGAAGCAGAGAGAGGGAGACACAGAATCTGAAGCAGGCTCCAGGCTCTGAGCTGTCAGCACAGAGCCCGATGTGGAGTTCAAACTCACAAACGTTGATATCATGACCTATGCTGAAGTCAGATGATTAATGGACTGAGCCACCCAGGTACCCTAAACCATTCAGATTTTAAAGCAATTCAGATTTAGGTTTTACCTGTAAAAATTTATGGCATTATACATATTTGAATATTACTATTTCATAAGAGAAACAAAAAATACCTCTACATTCAAAACTTCAACAAAAATATTCTTCACCCTTGCATAAAAATCACACAGCAGTATCATTTCTCATTGTTAGCTGTAACTGTTTTCAATACCTTCAAAGCACATGAATATGCCTTTTCTCCAACGTTAATAGATTTAGGATCATCATCATCCAAATCTTCCCAAATCCTCACATCACCATCACTTCCACAAGTCACAATACAACTGTGGAGGAAACACAGTCATTAAAAGGTCACCCAGTTTCAGCCTTATTAATTTTTTTAGAATACTACTTTATCTTTTTTTCCAATAAAATCAAGGTGTTAACCAATGTTTTCTTATTTTACATACCTAAACTTCAATAACGAGGACTGCTAATCTCCTATTCTATAAAATGAAAGGTGAATTTAATGTTCCCTACAGTTCCTCCCTGGCATAAAATTCTTTGTAATAATGTAAGAAAGATGAGTGTGTAATCTAACAACAGGGACTAGGTCAACCTTGCTCACCATTGTGCCCCTGGCACAAAGCAATCTCTGACAAATAGAAGCCTTGATAAATGTTTGTAAAATGAGTAAGTGGACGGATACAAGAACTCAATTATCCAAAGCTGATTATTCAAATGGCTGTAACTCTCAAATCTTGTTTTAAACCTCTTGTTTCCTGGTGCTTTATTCATTTGGTATGTGTCCTATCTGTAGGTGTTGTGACACATACAAAAGGAAACAAAACACAAAAATAACATGGTCAATGGCAAAGAGAAGCCATATAAAGAACAATAGAGGTTCAGAAGAAAAGGATTAATTCCCACCTGGAAAATCAGAGGGATTCAAAAGAAAGAAGACACTGGGAAGTCAAAGGGCAAGTAGGGCAAGTAGAATTAGATATGCTGAGATTGGTGAAAAGAGCAGCTCCAAACAGAGGAAACCACATGAACAAAAACACGATGTTAGTAAAGAATGGGGAGTTTACTTAGCAGACAGTACAGGAAATTGAGAAAAAAAAATGTAGATTGGGGGTCATCCTATTCACAATGATCTTAATGCCAGAGTAAGGAGCTTGGACTCCCTTCTATAGGAAGTAAATAGGAGGACCGTTAGTCTGTTTGCCCAGGACTTTCCTGATTTATGCATCCTGCTAGTTTGTAATCTGTCCTCGATTTTTCACTTTAAAACATATTAGTATCAGCACACCTGGCTGACTCAGAAGAGCATGTGACTCTTGATCTCGGGGCTGAGCATTAGAGCCCCATGTTGGGTGTAGAGATTACCAAGGAAATGTATAAACTTTAAAAAATAAATAAATAAAATGTAGTATCTTAAAAAAAATATATTAGTATTACATGCATCCAAATTTGTTGGGTGGGTTTGACAGACCTCTTCTTTGCACTTCCAGCTTCTGCCATGGTCTTGTTTAGTAGTGTAACATGTACAACGAACAGAGTTCTCACTTTATCACATAGGTAAATCTGAAAGGCAACCAGTGACAACCCATCTCCCCCTTCCAATCCTTTCTTTATGCAACATAATACCACCCTTCACAGACAACAGGTGTTAACAGTTGGTTCACTTTGATTAAAACCAAAGGGAAAACAGTCAGGAGGCCCTAGAGAGAACGATTTCTTTCAGTCTTCAGTGGTGATGGGATAAGTATTTCATATTGCTGCCCCTACTAACTATTTGGTGCAACCAGCTAGCCAGCAAAGGAGATGTAGAAAGTTGCAGGTGTCAGTTGGTGGTACTATTAGAATATTAGAGTGAAATGTGGTGGAATTAATGAGAAATATATGCAAAAAATAGCTCAACAGTCCCCTGAAGAACTTTTAGAGTAGTCTGAATACTCTTCTGACACTGTTTTTGTCACTTACTATAGGAATAAAACATTCATTTTATTATTGATTATGCCTTTTAATAAAACACCTTTCAGTAGCAACAAACTAAAAAAAAAAAGATATCAAGTACACGTTTAACAAAATATTAAACACTAAATTTCTGCTTCTCAAGAAGCTGATAATAAAAATGTTAACATGAACAAAATGTTAGTGGACATTTGCTACAGGGGCTGTTGTGATAATACCAAACACAGGAAAGACAGAAGACACAGAACTCCTGAAGAAACTTGAGCATCTACTTTGTAAGCTAGTAGTTATCTTGAAACTTCCTGAAAACCATGTTTCTGCAGCTGCAGAAAGTGAGTTGGCATCTTGTCAGGCATGACTTTTCATAATAATTCAGTACTGTCCAATAGAACTTGCTGAGAGGATGGAAATTGTTTGGCTCCTGAGCAATTAAAATGTGGTTTCAAATGTGGCTAGTGTGACTTGAGGACCTGAATGTTAAATTTAGTTAACTTTAATTAATTCAAATCTAAATAGCCACATGTGGCTAGGCTATTGTACTGAACAGCTCAGCACTAGAACAAACAACAGTGGTTCTAAATTAATTTTGTTCATTTTTCATTTTTTCTAGTGCAAGTAGGGAGTAAAGTTATAGCTGTTAATATGCAGTCACCATTAGTAAGAGAACTTTTCGGCATGCCTGGGTGGCTCAGTCGGTTAAGCGTACAACTTCAGCTCAGGTCATGATCTCGCGGTCCGTGAGTTCGAGCCCCCACATCAGGCTCTGTACTGACAGCTCAGAGCCTGGAGCCTGCTTTGGACTCTGTGTCTCCCTCTCTCTCTGACCCTCCCCTGCTCATGCTCTGTCTCTCACTCTCAAAAATGAATAAATGTTAAAAAAAAAAACCTTTTTTTTTTTTAAAGAACTTTTCAAACAGTTAAATGATACTGGTTTTATTACAATGTCATTACAACGTTTAAATAGAAAATCAGTCAGATTGATTCCAATAATGGTTTAGTTTTCTCTCCAGTTCACAGAAACAAAGAAAAGCTTCTGAAAATTTATTCTGTGGAAGTAAAACATCTAACATTATTGGGAATTCTAACATCATTTGCAAAGTTTAATGCTAAAGATAAAATTCTTAATTTTCACAGTAATACCCATTTTGGTAGAGCACAGCACTGTGGTAAAAACAATGCACTTACTAAATTAAGAAATCCATGAAACACAAATGTACTTGGAGTTGAAACTATAATTCATAACCAAATGAACTATAAAAATGTATGAATCAAAACAGAAGCCACAGTAGTTGAATTTTGAGATAATTTAGTTTATACCCACAATGACTGAACAAAATTTTCAAAACAAACTGATATTAGATACACAAAAATACTTCAGCATTGCATGAGATGGTTTCTCTCCTGCCCATCAATTAGATTTTTAAAATATATGAGTCTTTGAAGAGTGACTTTATAAAACCTAAGTGTCCTATAATGATGGTGTTATTATCATCATCACCACCACCACCGCCACCACCACCACTATTGGAAACACGTTCCCTAAGTCTTAGTTGCATTTTGTTCAAAATCAGTTAACGATCTTTAAGCATTCGACTCAAGCCTTTGAAGCTTTTGGTGAAAGGCAGTTAATGAAAACAAACTTATGGACAGGAAGACACTAAAATTTATCCCTACAAAAGCAAATTAAGAATTGAACAACTTGTACATTAAAAGCTGAAAGAGTGAATGATATCATTTTGAAATTCTCTCATTGTACTCTGGAATATCTTGACTTGTAAGAAGAATCTTCTGAGGGAACCCCTCTTTTTAACTATATAAATTTATATTCTGTGCCAAAATAAAATGAAACTGAGTAGGCTTAAAATTTGTGAAACATTCAAAGAAACCAGAAAACTTACTTGATGAATTAAAGAAAAAAAAATACATATATAAAATATAAAAAAATAAAAAGTAAAAAATATTGAAGAACTTACTATTGAAAAAGGGTACTCTGAATGAAGGTAAAAAGACAGAACCCATAAAAATACTGAAAGTAAAAGATTTACCCATTTCAATTAAAATAGATTTTTAAAAATTGAAGACTCTTCCAGTTAGTAGAATTTTCTGAGCTTACCAGGTATGTGAGAACCTAAAGAAAGTTATTTTCTTATACTGAAAAATATTATGACCCTAGGGCACTTGGGTGGCTGAGTCGGTTAAGCGTCTGGCTCTTGATTTCAGCTCAGGTCATGATCTCACAGTTCATGGGATGGAGCCTGCTTGGGATTCTCTCTTTCTGCCCCTGTGCTGGGGCTCTCTCTCAAAAACAAATAAATAAGCATAAAAAAAAAAAAAGAAGAAAAAATATTATGGTCTTAAAAAAAGAGTTAACTCATCTCACTTCAAGGTCTCAGCATAAATGCAACTCTGAGGATGACTGCAGCCAATTTTATAAGAAAAATAAAAATAAAAATAAGACTATATTAAAAAAATATATTTTTCAGAAAAATGCCATGTTAGAGACAGGCTAAAAGAACTGACTAAAGTAGATGAGTATGTACCAAGAATATTCTACTTATGTAAATGTTTATATGTTTAATATTTAGAAAATCAATGTAAATTTTTTAATTTTAATATCATAAATACGTCTTTAGGAAAAATATTTGAAAACAGGTTTTTGTGTTGTTGTTTTGTTTATTTTAGAGAGAGAGAGAGCACGTGAGTGAGCATGAAAGCAAGGGAGAGGGGCAGTGGGAGAGGGAGAGAGGCAGTGGGAGAGGGAGAGAGAGGGGGAGAGAGGGAGAGAGAGGGGGAGAGAGGGAGAGAGAGGGGGAGAGAGGGAGAGAGAGACAGAGAGAGGGAGAGAGAGAGAGAACCTCAGACAGGCTCCATGCTCAGCACAGAGCCTAACTGGGAGCTTAATCTCACAACTGGGAGATCATGACCTGAGCCGAAATCAGGGAATCAGATGCTTAACCAACTGAGCCACCTAGGTGCCCAAAACACTTTTTGAACAGAAATGTTATAGCTCTATCAAAACAGAATAATTTGCTAATCAATAAATAATTTTAAAAATTATAATTTTAATTCTTTTGAAATCCTTCTCTGCATTCCCAAAGGTGTCCCGGTTTAGATGATAAGAAAACCACTGTAAGTTTCTGAGTATAAGGACTAATTATATCATGTCTTTATCCTCTTTGTGACATAACTACAAGAAGCCAACGATTACCAAGGCATTTCTCACCATCTAGATTCTCCACCCTCACTGAGCAATGTTCTTTTCCTAATCTGACCACCTCTCCCAAACCCTTCCATTGTGCCTCATGAAATTCATGGTTAGGCACCAGACTACCCTCAGCTTTTTTCCTGAACACTTCTTCTGAGAACACAGATTCCTCTTCAATCCTCTTAAAAGGTGGTTGATTTCTGGGGTGCCTGGGAGGCTCAGTCGGTTAAGTGTCCAACTTCAGCTCAGGTCATGATCTTGCAGTTTGTGAGTTCAAGCCCCACGTCAGGCTCTGTGCTGACAGCTCAGAGCCTGGAGCTTGCTTCACATTCTGTGTCTGCCCCTATCATGCTCTCTCTCTCTCTCAATAATAAATAAATGTTAAAAGAAATTTTTAAAGGTGGTTGATTTCTCTTCTACATTCCTTTGGGGACTGTCAGTGGGCCTTCGTTCCATTTCATTACCACTTCCATTCTATTGCTACACCCCACTCTCTTTAAAAAAAGGGGGGGGGGCAAAAAACTGCTTTGAGACCACCTACAAATTCCTAAAGAGAAATCTCCCATATTCCCTAAGGATTTTTAGCACAAGGTTCATTGTCATTCCCTAACAACACTATGCCTTTTAAAAAAAAATGTTTATTTGTGAATTTTGAGAGAGAGAGAGAGAGAGAGAGAGAGAGAGGGAGAATGAGCAGGGGAGGGGTAGAGAGAGAGAGAGATAGAGAAAATCCCAAGCAAGCTCCACACTAGCAGCTCAGAGCCTGACTCGGGGCTCTATCTCCTAACTGTGAGATCATGACCTGAGAGCCGGATGCTTAACCCACTGAGCCACCCAGGTGCTCTGAACAACACCATTCCTATCATAATTCTTAGTGTTTGTAATATCCATATACACGAAGCCTTCTTATACTAAGTCTTGTCCTTCACTTCATCTCAGACTCCCATTGTCATAGAGTAGATTTTGTCTTTACCAATATTGCAAATTCTTCATAATTTCAATTTCAATCATCCTAATCACTTATCTTTTTACCTGTACCCTTAATATCCTAACTTCAACCATTTTTTACTTCTATTAGGATCTACAATCTATTGAAACTAACTTCTCACTATCTCTCACTCCCTCACAAATTCTCACATCCCTCCTAATCTGGCTTAGATTCCACAACCTGTTCTTAAAATCACTTCTTTGCATCATCCTCAAACCCCCTCCCTTTTGTCATACTGACAAAACCCCAACCGTGGTTAAATCCAACTCTATGCCCATTGGTAAGTAACATTTGCAGCTAAACGTGGCTAGCAAAAAACACATAACTAGGTTGTCTGATCTCACTTTAAATTCATGATCGCTAACCTAAAGTAGACCATTAGTGTTGCCCACTATTCCAACTATATTTCCCTAGGTCCTTCTTTTCTTTTTTTTAAATTTTTTTTAACGTTTATTTATTTTTGAGACAGAGAGAGATAGAGCATGAATGGGGGAGGGTCAGAGAGAGAGAGGGAGACACAGAATCTGAAACAGGCTCCAGGCTCTGAGCTGTCAGTACGGAGGCCGATGCGGGGCTTGAACTCACCAACCGTGAGATCATGACCTGAGCCGAAGTCAGACGCTTAACCGACTGAGCCACCCAGGTGCCCCTAGGTCCTTCTTTTCTAATCATCTATCTCATATCTACTCCTCTTTCTTCAAACCCCCGCAGCCTCCCCACTCTCAGCTAAAAACTTTGCTTCCTATTTTACTCAGAAAACTGAAGCAGTCTGTAGAAATTAGCCTCATATTCTCACTATGCCTCCTAGGTGCTCCTTCCCTCCACTTGTGAATTTGACCACGTTCCTACCTTTGGCCACTTTCTCTCCCTTGTGCACTATATTGTAACCCCTCTTACCTACTCAAGGCCATCACTCCTGCAATTCTCCCTCTTCCTACCATAACATCAACTTATCCCTCCCTGGGATATGGATCATCGCCATTCATACATATACTGCATCTCTCACTTTAAAACAAAAACCTTCCCAGGGTGCCTGGGTGGCTCAGTCAGTTAAGCAGCCGACTTCAGCTCAGGTCATAATCTCGCTGTCTGTGGATTTGAGCCCCACGCCAGGCTCTGTGCTGACAGCTCAGAGCCTGGATCCTCCTTCCAATTCTGTGTCTCCCTCTCTCTCTGCCCCTCCCCTGCTTGCTCTCTCTTTCTCTCTCAAAAATAATAAACATTAAAACAAAAACCTTTCCTGACCTCACATCCCTATCCAACTACCCTTACTCTTTGAGTGCCATCCTCGCTAACTCTAATTCCTCCCTTTCCAGTTTTATAAATACACTGCAACAAGGTTTTCATTCTCACCACTCCATAACAAAAGCTAGATCACCCATATTACTAAATCTAATGGTAAATTCTCAGTCCTCAACTTGACCCACCAGCAGCATTTGACATCGTTTATTATTTCCTCCTCCTTAAAATGCTTACTTCATTTGGCTTCTAGACATCATTCTTGTCTCTTGTTTTCTACTTTTCTAGCCAGCCCGTCTGAAGTCTCCTTAGCTGGGTCTTCCTTCTTTAATTGGATCTCTAAATATTTTGTAGTGTCCGAGGGCTTAGCCCTTAAACTTTTTTTCGCAACTACATTTACTCCCTCTCTAGGTGATTTCACCCAAGTTCATAGCATTAAACATCTATTTATTAACTTCCACATCTAGATTTCCAGTCAAGACCTCAATCCTTAACTCCAGGAGACATCAGCAAAAGATACAGATTTCTATTTCTAGCTCACATTTCTTAGCTTTAGACCCATTTATCTGTCAACACCTCTAGTTGAATATCTCAAAGAAATATTCCAAATGTTCAAATGTAAACTCATAATCTCCACTCTTCTTCTACCTCTGAAATAAGCTCCTCTCCAAACATTTCAGATTATCTGTGAATGGCACTGTCATCTCCCCAAATGTAACACCCAGAGACATAGATGTGATCCCAGACATCTCCATCTCCTTCATCATTAATGTCTGATCTATCCTGTTGATTCTACCTTTTAAATATTTCCTGAATGCATCCTCCTTTTTCCATGTCATGTCTTCTCTAGTCCAAGCTTCCATCACACTCCACAAGACTAATGCAGGTACCTCCTCAGTCTTTCTGCATCCACTTCTACTTTTCCACTTCATCTTCCACATAACTTCTCAAAAACAAGAGTCTGGGGATGCCTGGGTGGCTCAGTCGGTTAAGTGTCCGACTTCAGCTCAGGTCAGGATCTCACAGTTCATGAGTTCAAACCCCGCGTGGGGCTCTATGCTGACAGCTCAGAGCCTGGAGCCTTCCTAGGGTTCTGTGTCTCCCTCTCTCTGCCCCTCCCCTGCTCGCATTCTGTCTCTCTCTCAAAAATAATCAAACACTAAAAAAAAAAAGTCTGATCACATCTCTCTGCTTCAAGTTTTTAATACCTTCCTATGGCTTTTAAAATGAAAACGAGATTCCTCAATAAAGTCCAGAAGGTCTTGGATAGGATGCCCATTGCTTACCATCACAGATTTCATCTCTCATCAACCTCTGCATCACACTCTACATTTTGGCATCACTAGCTTTCTTTCTGTCCTTTGAGCATACCATGGTCCCTACCCCACTGGAATTTTTCAGGGTTCCCTCTGCCTGGAATGCCAACACCACCACCCCACTGCCACCCCCCATCTCTTTATACTCCCTAACACCTACTCAATCTTCAGATCTCATCTCAAGAAACACTTCTTCTGAGAAACCTTCCCCACCTTCCAAACTGTATCAACATTCCTTCATATATGCTTATCATTATACCTATCATTTAATATTGCTAAGTATAATTCTAAACGTACATTCACTGTGGTGATTAATCTGTGCAGAATGTCGGTCAATCTAAAAAGACTCTAAGGTCAATGAAGAGACTTGTTTGTACTACTGTATCTCTAGCCTCCACCAGAGTTGACACGCAAATATTTTTTCAATAACTCAATCAATATAGGAGTAACAGTGGAAGCCACGAAACTGGATAGTACTGCAGAATAATGAGATTTAGAAAGATAAAAAATAGACCAGAATAACCCTGGGAAAAGATCACAATCAATTAAGCAAAGGAAGTAAGCTGGGGGGAAAAAAGTCAAAAGTTAGAAACAGTAAAAAAGGAAATAGTATCACAAAAGCCAAGGAAAGACACAACACCAAAACGACAGAAAGGGCCACTGAATTTGAGAAAGAGGCAGCTAGCCATCTGACAAAATAATCACGTGGGATGCAGAGGACAAGTGAACAAAAGATAAATATGGGAGAAAGCTCACATCTTTCCAACTCCTCTGGAAGTAAGATTTTACACTCGTTAACTTTTTAGACATACTAAAACTACAAGGACGGCCCGAATTGAACAATAAACCTAAGGAAAATACATGTGCCATTTTAGACTTCAGTCTTTTTTCTGTATGGTTGCGTCATTTTAGGCTGCTTATCTGACGCAGAATAAATTTTGTAATATTTACACCTCAAACGTTCTTTTTCGTTTCTCAAAGTACCTTACCTCCCCAAATCATCAAAACAGACATCTGTGTGTCCCTCGGTATGTCCAAATCTCATCGGCTTCTGGGTGGCAGGCATCTTTCCTTCTACCCACCTAAAAATGTTTTATCAAAACTAGTATTAGTTTAAAGGGGAGGAAAAGCCGGTGGCTGAAGAAGCAGGGAAGTTAGTCTCCCGGTGGCCCCCTCTCCCCCACCCGAGTGGCACAAACAAGACAGAGCAGAGGGTCTGCCAGACAATTAGCCGGGAAGGGGACACGTTTCCCTTCGGTGCGCTGTAAGGACACTGGCAGCGCAAGGGGGTACTCACCGAGAGAACCGAGCTACGCCGGTGAGGAAAAGCGTGGAACAAACGCCCGCGCCGGGCCGCTTCCCGCGCTCTGGCGTGCTCGCTACCACTGCGCCTGCGCCGGCCCGCCGACCGCCCACGCCCGGCGCAGAGCGAGACCGAAGTCGCCGGGTGGTGGCGTCAGCTACGCGCCGCCTGCAAAGGAAAAAGCCGGTTGCTGGGGGAGTGAGGAAGAAAGGGAGGGTGCCGAACACGGAAGTGATGGCAGCGCCTTGGGAGCAGGTGGAGGCGGTGACCGCATCCTCTGAGACCAGAACCCAGCGCCGAGGGGTGTCAGCTTGCAGAAAGGCATCCGCCTTATAGGACCTACAGGAGGTGCAGGAGTGACTGGGCCTCCCTTCACCTTAGCGAGTACCCAGAGTGATGGCGATGGTGATGGCGGCAGTTACTCGGACAGCCCCAGTTAAGCTGCGCTCTGAGAGGTGAGTGGGGGAAGGGTGGTTGCTGCCTGGCCTTGTCGATTGGGGTCTGCTACCGCTTTCCAGCCTCTCCTAACATGCAACCATATCCGAGTTCCTGAACTTGTCCAGCCCCTCCGTGGGGCCCTGCTAAAGAATGAGGTATTTGAGCATCTTCTCCCCGGGAGAGCAAGACTCTTGCCAAACCTTTCATTTTGGCATCCTTCGCGCCCTCACCTTGTCGTTTCTATGGAGATAAAGAAGGGAAGACTTTAATCTTAGTTCTCAGTCTCTGGAGGTATGGCCCGTACATTAATGCTTATTTGGGGGGCACTCTTTACATATATATATATCCCAGAAGAAGAAAGTAACTTGGGTTTCCCCGTTTAGACCCGACCTGAAGTTCACTGGAGTGAGTACTTAGATCTAAAAGAAGAGCCAGAACTAAAATATATTGTTGAATATACTTCGCTCCTTGCAGTCTGCGCGAAGGTCTTGGCCATTAAGTTTATGGTTTAGATTGTGTCCCCATGTTGGTGGACCAGTCTCTGTTGAATACCTTCACAATTGCATATTTTTGTGGTACCCACCTTGTAGTCTCCATCGGACACTAGTTTATGACATAAATGAGACTTTTTTTGTTATAGAGATTTCCCCATTGTTTTTTAATCTAGTCCCATTGTGAAAAGTTGCACAGTTACACAAACTTGCTATTGTTCTTAAGGTCTTGGCATTGTGTGAAGAGTTGTTTTGAGTACTAGCGCTCCCAGTAGGCTTCCTAGATACTTAAGTTTGGTATATGAATGAAGAGGAAGAATGATGAGCCGAAAATGAACTTGGGATTTATGGGAAAATAGCCAACCTATTGTTGATTTCCCACAACAGCAAAAGATACCTGAGATGATTCTTTCTGAGTGACTTAATTTTATTTGGATATCATTTGTTAGTTTTAACATAGACTGATTTGTAATTTTTTTATCCAAGTGAATATAACTTGATAAACTATGGGATTAAAGATGAACTCTGATAATATTTGTCTCTATACTGAGTATATCATGATGAGATTTCAAGGTAGTAATATTCAGACCTCAGCCTAAGAAGAATCTACAAATTGGACCAACAGTTATAGGTATAAAATGACCTAACTATGATATCTATAACACCATGTAACTTTAAACTCTGAATGGTGTCTGTACTTCTCTCCCTTCACTCTGTCTTAGCAATCAGGCCCTGTGATTCATAGGTTAAAGAAAAATTTCCTTTACAAATTTCACGTTTGACAAGAACTTGGGCCTTAGAGTTAAACAACTGTAGGTTTTAATTTTCACTCTGTCAGTTACTCATTGTATGACCTTGAATATGCTTTACTTTTTCTGAATGTCATATTCCTCATCTCTAAAATGGAGACATTACTTCCATTGATTGTTATAGTATATAGGAGATACTCATGGATGTATAAAACTAATTGTTACTAATGTCTGGTGTTATTAACAGGGTGCATGGGTGGGTACTTAATGTTTTTATTCAAATTGGAATTTATTTTTGTTTAAATCATTAAGCAAAATTTTTAAAATAGTTTTCAAACATTAAAAGATGTATTCTTACTTTTGCGAGTATAATATTTTCACAAGTCCCATTTCTCGTTCAAAAGCCTGCAAATTTTAATGTCAATGAGTTCATGGTCTTGTTAATGGAAACTGACATTCAAACATGTATTAGTGTAGTAATGAAATGCATGTAACTTAAATGTTTGCAAAATTGTTTGGTTATTTAGGATAACATAGCTTTTTTAAAAAATCCATTGTAGCTGTCACTGATCTGGCTGTCAAAATTTTCCAAATGGATTTATTTATCATTCATAGTGTGTGTCTCACAGGAGTGGGTAGCTGAATGAACTCACTGAAAATGATCCCAAGGTCGCAGTTTCAATGCAATGAAGATTAGCTTTGCTCTGTTGCGACCACCTTTAGAACCCTTACGTTCACAAATACTGTTCTCAAGGGCAATAGGGTGAGAGAACACGAATATATATTATCATTCTGCTGATGGTGATGAGTGTTATCTATATCATATACTCGGAGAGACTCAGTTTATCTGAGAAGTATATCAGTATTACCTTATGGAAGGAGTTTAAAAAATGCCTTTTCAATAAAATATGTACTCGATGTAAAAATCACTAATTATGTGAAAGAAGGCTGGAAGAGAAGGTTAAAATAACTGAAGGGAACAGAGTATTGAAAAAAATAACAACGAAGACAGGTTAGAAATCTGATTTGTGTATCTCTGAAGGTGTCCTGAAACTTACCAGCTATTTAATTTTTGGAGTAAATATTACTTGGCATATGTATAAACTTCCTAAGGTGTAAAAGGCAATATAGTAAAAGTTCTATTTCCAGCTATCCAGTTCCTGTGGCTAAAGACAGCCATACTATTTGATTATGTTGTTAACATGGATAGTGGATCCTTACACAGCAAGACAAATATAATCACTCTTTTATTGATGAAGAAACCAAGATTTGGAAAGATTGTGGTTTGTCCAAAGTCATACTCCTACCAAATGTCGGAACTAGAAGTAGAGCACATGTCTTTTTTTTTTTAGAGCACAGATCTTTTTCCTTCTGGTTCAAGGTAGTCTACTATACTGCCTCTCCAAATCATAACTGTTGCCATAAAACTTAGAATTTAATAAAACATATCAGGACACTAAAGCATTTTATTTAAATGAATCATCTTAAAAGAATCATCTTATAGTAGTTTGTTAACAACTAGCATAGGTAAAACGTCACCCAGGCTAAAATGTAAGCATATGTAATTATTGTAAAACAGTGGAAAGAATAATTTATAATTAGTTAAAAAAAAACCTACCTACTATTTCTGTTGAAATCTATGTATTTACTAAGTTAGCTTGCAAGAAACTACAGTTTCTTTAATAATTAAAAGTTTGGTTATTTATACCCATAATATTTTTATAAAGAATTTGTAAAGTTTTATAACTTTCTAAAAAGACACTGTTTAATATCAGGAATAACATAAAGTGTTTTATGATATTTCAGATGCTGAAGCCTCCTCCATCTCAGATTTTCGAGGTATATTTTTGTGTAGATTTTCTAGCCTTATAGATGGCCTGTTTCCTCTTGTTACTTTTTAAAAATTTTACAACTTTCCAACCTCTCGTTTTTAGAAATTAACTTCTACATGAAAAGTCCTGAATAATAATAGAAAGTAGCAAATATGTATTTTCATTAAGCTCAATGCTATGCTATTTTCATATGCCTTAATCCTGGCAGTGAAAACAGGAGACAGCTTGCGTTATCCAGATTTTACAATGTGAAAACTGAAGCTAAATTAGATTTTAAAAATCAGGTGACATAACTAGTAAGTGACAAATTCTGAATTTTAGCCCATGTTTGATGATTTAGACCCTTATGCTATTTCATCTGCACCATGCTTCACTTTTTTTTTAAGTTTATTCATTTTGAGAGAACGAGAGAGAGAGAGAGAGAGAGAGAGTGACTGCAAGCGTGTGCACCAGCAGAGGATGGGCAGAGAGAGAGAGGGAAAGAGAGAGAATCCCAAGCAGGCTCCACATTTGTCAATGCAAAGCCCGATGTGGGGCTGAAACTCAAAAACGATGAAATCATGACTGGAGCCAAACTCACCAGTTGGACTCCTAATCAGCTGAGCCACCCAGGCACCCCACCATGCTTCATTTTTAAATATAGTGTAGTGAAAAAGTGCAGATTATTAATTTTTTATAGATCTTTAAAACATTAAAATTTTCTCTTTAGACTAAATTTCTTTCATAGGAAAAAGATTGCAAGGAAATAAGCCAAAATGTCTAAACTGATTGTCTCTAGGTAATTGAATTATAGTTTTTTCCTCCTTTTTAAACTTGTCTGAATGTTCCATATATTTTATACTGAGCATATATTGTTTTTATATTTAAAAATTACAAATTGGAAAGAAAAAATACATCCGTTCAATCTAGTTTATTCCCTAAAGAGTTGCAATCCTCTATCTTAAAGGTTCTGGTTTCTGAGATTCTTTTAAGGTCCTTCCACTTTTAAAATTCTAGGTACTGCCAGCTTAGTTTTCTGCTCTCTTTACTCACCTTCTTCAGTGACAGGTTCCCAGACATTTCTTTTTGGCTCAGGGAATGTACAATCATTTAAATATTAGACCAAGTTAATGTTTCCCCTAAAATGTGCTCTAGAAGGATTTCTGTAAGCCAAGTATAGGAAACTAGGGCTTAACCAGGCTTCTTAACTGAAGGACCTCTCAGAACCTTTACAAAATATGCAACATGATCTTTCAGAGGGGAAGCCATTACTAAACTTGTTTGTCAAAGAAACCCCTATTTCTCTAGAAAGTGTATTAACATCTTTTAGAACTAGTGTCCACAAAGGTAGATTGGGGGACAGTGACATAAGCAAACTATAATTGGGAAAGTAAATGGAGAGTGGGGAGAAGAGGAGAATGTAGTGGTACTAATCAATAATTCCTTTTGCTTGTTTTGTTTTGTTTTTTAATCAGATTAAGTCTCGTGAACCCTTCCTTGGTAGCATGAATAAAAGAGACACTAAAAATATTTACTGAAAAATGAACCTGTATTGCTTTTGTAATGAGAAAAAAATGTATTTTAGTTCAGAGATTTTTTCATATGAACAAATTTATTTTTCACATTTTTTTCTTAACATTTCAAGGAATTCATCTGTCATCTACTATCCAGTGTATTCCATTTGTGGGCCCTAAATGTGCCACAGAATCCTCCTTAAGTATCAGACTATGATCAAATGTTAAGGACTATGACCCACAGAATCTAATTCAAATATCACAGACTATGATCAGAATGCTTTCAGGGAGTTTTGGGCCACATAATGGCAAGTAAACTTTGGAATCATGAATTTGGTAAGGAAATTCCCAGGTCTGAATTACTACCAGAGTAATAATTTATTTTTAAATTCTTAATGTAGTGTAATAAATAATTCTATTAGGATCAAATTTATTTTAATTTAGTATTCACATGAATTCTGGTCTTAGATATGTATCAGCATTATAGATAAAGTACTTGTTCAATGAATAATTAATATATACAATAATGCTCTGGTATCCAACATTATAGAGAATACAATGAGTTTTCCAGATTGATGAAGTTTAACCTTTTAATTACTGGCTTTTTAACAGTTTTCTGTAGAAATCTTGAATTAAAATCACCTATCTGGCCTTATTCAGTAACTAACTAAATGTTATTTAAAGCTTTTGCTTGTAGAATGTTCATGTTGGATTTCATTTTCATTTCACCATCCTTGCAACTGGTGGTAGTATTTGGGATCGAATGGTTACTGAATCTGGGAACTTGCTTTCTTGAAAATGACTTTTATATAAATTTGCTTTTTAGATATTTGCCTCTTGCTTATTAAGAAATAATTTTTTGGGGGCGCCTAGGTGGCTCAGTTGGTTGAGAGACTGACTTCGACTCAGGTCATGATCTCATGGTTTGTGAGTTCAAGCCCCGCGTTGGTCTCTGTGCTGGCAGCTCAGAGCCTGGAGCCTGCTTCTGATTCTGTGTCTCCCTCTCTCTCTGCCCCTCCCTCACTCATGCTCTGTCTCTCTCTGTCTCAGAAATAAATAAGCATTAAAAAAAAAATTTTTAAAAAAATAATTTTTTTGAAAGATGTCACTGTGTACTCCCCAGAGCAATGTAATTTAGCTGCCTTCATAAAAAATTAATTATTGAATCAAAAGCCAAAGCAACTTTCTCCCAAGTGATTTTTTTTCACCCTCTTAAAACAAAACAAAACAAAACAAAAAACACCTCTGCAGTTACCAACAAAGATCTTTGATTTGTCAGCACGTTTTAAAATATCATCTTTGATTTCTATACTACATTAAAATGGTAGTAAAGCTACTTTCTTAGGAATTTGTGTCTCTTCTGCTTCGTTTATGCAAAGTCCATAAAATTCCAAGAATTAATGATAGGCTATTTGAAAGGATTTGTTCAGATTTAGAACCCTACAGTTTTTTTTTTACATTCAGATTTTACCTGTATAGGCAAGACACCAAAGCACTTCTCCAAAATTCATCTTTAGTCTTGAAAAATATAACAATAAAAATAATTTTGTTCTCACTAAAAATTAATGTTATTTTTATTGGTAACAGTGTGATTTAATTTTTTTACTTTTAAGAATTTTAAGGTTTAATGAAACTTGTGGAAGAGATTAGAAAATTATTTTTCCATGCATCTTAAGTGTAAAGATGTGAGAGTTTATATACATGATGCATTTTTATCATTTTTGTAAAAAAAATCATGTAATAGGGAAATTTGAATATCTTTTTTATAAAAAGATTTCTCCATAGCATGTTTTCTTTAAGCAGTTACTTTCATAGTAATTAAGATGTTACCTATACCATGAAATGACCACTTAGATATTTTGTTTTGCCTTTCTTTCTTCATATATCTGCTAAATAGCTGCTGAGAGCAACTTATCCCAGTAAATAAAGATCATCAATTTTAGAACACCTGTCATTTTGTGAAAGAAAAATGCATAACTCATCTTCAATTTCAACAACTTAAGTACTTTGCTCTGAGGTAGCTAGCAAACCTAGTATGTTATAAAATTTCCATCATTGTGTCTATTTACAAAGTATTGTGAAGATTTACTTATTTAAGGTAATATAATCCATAAATCTTTTCCAGTAACATGGAAGCAGGTGCAATCCATAAAGGTGAACAAAGAATTGGAGAGGGCTGGCATCAGGTCCTCAACTTTTTGGAACTCCTATTCTTCTCCCAGGAACAGCACACCATCCAGCACGTAACCATCTGACAACAAGTGATGGGAACATTGCCAACCATGTATTCAATATTAATAAATTTTAATTTTTCTATTATTTATACAAATATAAATAGAAGTTAAATTTTCTTACTACCTTGAAGATTACAACATTAAATGACATTCTAGCCCATATACATATATTGATATGGTACGTTTTACCAAATCAAATTTTTGCAATAATTTACAAAAGTGGGATGAACTTCTGAAGATGAACTCAATTTTCTAGCAAAAGAATAGCTATGTGAAATTTATATAAGGCTATAGTTCTGAGATACTTTTGAAAATAAGTCAAGATTTTCTGTGCACAAACTCGAAGTACAGATAAATGTATGGAAAATTCATCTAGGGCAATGATATTTCATTTTATTCTGTGGACACCTACAGCATTTACACACATAAGAACAGTTAATCTAAAATCTAGAGATACTTAACTGATAGGTACCTAGCATATACAAGTTGGTAAGCCTTGCCAAAGTAAACCTGTTATGTTGGCAGGTAAACTTTATTAAGGCTGGAAACTAGTTCTCTGGGGGAAAATGTCAAATTATTCTCTAGCTTCGTGGTCTGTTGAGTTTCAGCTATATCTGGCATATTGATCCCTTTTCACTTTGAAACATTTTGTTATCCTCCTGAAAATTATATTTGCTCATAAACTTTGTAGTTAGAATTCGGCTAGAGACAGAAGTATTCTTGTGATTTTTGTCATTATAAACTATTTCTATTAAACTGGCTTACGTGCCTTAATAAAACAATATATCTAATATCTTTCTTTAAAAAAAATTTATTGAGTGCTTAATACATTTAGGATCTGGCTGAGTACTTAACATACATTATTCTATTTAATCCCCAACAGCTCAATGAAATAGATGGCATTAATATCTCCATTTTTCAGATGGAAAAAACTGAGGTTTCAGGTGATATGGCTAGTATAAAATAAACTGGACTCAAACCATATTACTAATGCCCATTGTCATTGTGCTGTGGAACTGCATCCTTGTCATATACATGCATAGAGATATTGAAAATGTTAAAATGGTTACTGCTGGGTGGTAGGATTATGGATAATTTTGGGTTTTTCCTGATAACTTGAAGCTTAGTTTGAATTTGTCCCAGTGAGTATGAATTATTATTTCTATCAAAAGAATATATGTGTCTAGGTTAAAATTTAAATTAAACTGGAAGTTTAGATAAGCTAAGAAATGCTGCAATTGAACCCATCCCAGAGGCATCTACTTTCAATCTCTGTTTTTCTGATATTTACCTTTATATTTGTAAATCATATACTTATACTTCTCTTTCTTGGTTCATCAGTTAACAGACATCAGTTGAGTTTCTCTCATGATAGATGAGGATTTAACTCTTTTAGTTTCCTTCTTTTCATTTTGTTTTCTCAATTATATCAGAGTTTTGGTGAATATGTAAATATCATTCATGGCTGAGTCAGGTGTTTTACAATTCTGTTTTCTTTTTTTTAATTTTTTAATGTTTATTTTTGAGAGAGAGGGAGAGAGACAGAGCACAAGCAGGGGACGGGCAGAGAGAAAGGGAGACACGGAATCCAAAGCAGGCTCCAGGCTCTGAGCTGTCGGCGCAGAACCTGATGCGGGGCTCAAACCCATGAACCACGAGATCATGACCTGAGCTGAAGTCAGATCCTCAACTAACTAAGCCACCCAGGCACCCCTTTCTTCTTCTTCTTCTTCTTCTTCTTCTTCTTCTTCTTCTTCTTCTTTTTAATGTCTATTTATTTTGAGAGAGAGCACAAGCAGGGGAAAGTCAGTTCTATTTTGTTTTTTTTTTTCCTCAAGATCCTCCACCTTGGAGCCTATGGCCTTGTGTAATTTTATCGACTAGTTGCTCTGGATACCCTGTTGTCTAGAGACTTTCCTTCTTCATCACCCTAAGAATTCAGATTTCCTTTCTGCTATGTTAAATGTCTTATTTCCTGTGTTATATCTTTTGATGTGTTGTACGACTGTAATTTTAGAAGACTGTATCTTCCAGTATGAGGTAAAATTGTTGATGTTTTGCATGTCTGGAAATTTGTGGTTTTTTTTTTTATGCTTATTTGTTTTTGAGAGAGAGTGCGAAAGCCGGGAGTGGGGAGTAGAAAGAGGGGGTCAGAGGATCCAAAGCAGGCTCCATGCCAACAGCAATGAGCCTGATGTGGGACTCGAACTCATCAACTGTGAGATCATGACCTGAGCCAAAGTTGAGCAATCACCCATCTGAGCCACCCAGGTGCCCCTCTTATCCTGATACTTGATTGATAATTTGACTGGTTGTCTCTTCAAAGTTGGAAACTAGCTTCTAGATTCCAAAACTAGCCTCTAGCTCCTAATATTACTATTGAGAAACAGATGCCGTTTTATTTACATTCCTTTGTGACTTTTTTCCCACAAGAAGACTGTTTTTTATTTTTTTAATTTTTTTTTTTTTTTTGGCTTAGACTTATTTGTTTATTTAACTACGGTAAGAATGCTTAACGTGAGATCTACTCTCTTAACTATATTATGTCTTCATCTCTAGGGTTGTAAAATTTTAGAATAATGTAGCCCATTGTGTATTTTGCCCCATTGTGCTGGGTACTGAAAGCTCTTTCATTATGGAGGCTCATGTACTTTGGTTCTAGGAAATTTCCTAATGTGGTTTCTTGTATAGTTTCTCCTCCTTTATTTTGTTATTTGGTATGAAATGTATGTATTGTTCCTCTAGTTTTCTTATCTCTTCTAATCATTTTTTCCTACTTCCTAGTATTTCCTCAATTTATCCTCCAATTTTCCTATTGAATATTTTATTTCTGTAATCATATTTTTAATTCCCAAAGCTTTGTCTGATTGTCCCATACTTCTCTTGCTCATTCATAGATGTAATATCTTCTCTTAACTTGGAAGAAATCCGTTTTGTTTTCTGCTCTTTTTATAGGTATTGTTTTCTTTCAGTTCTTGATGTTTTTTTAGTTTCTGTTAGAGACTTTCCTCAAAAGTCTGATGACCTATGACTATTCATTCATATTCCAGAGTGAATGAAGCACAACAATGCTGCCTGACAGCTGTGAGTAGGTGGGGCTTATGGACTAGCAAGCTTCTCTGTATGCTTGGGTGGCCTTCCAGCTTTTTATTGGAGGAGTCCCAGGTGTCAGCATCTAGAGGTCTTTTCTCCTTGTCCATTCCATTCTTTGGCAAAGTCTCTTTTAATTCCCTATTAGGAGATATGAGTCTGGATGCTGGAGTTCTGGAAGCCAGATTGAAGAAGGAGGCAGGAACTTTCATTCTGATTTTAATCCCAACCTCCTTTCTACCCCTGTGTCTGGTATCCAAAGCCCTGAGCCTCTCTGGTTCAGTTTCTCCAAATGATAAATATCCCATCTCCTCTAAGTGTAGGAGTAAGAACCAGAGCTATACATCTGCTGGAAGTATGTACCTCTCCATTTTCCACCCTGTTCTCCACCCACATTTTCTATAGTACCTGGTGCCTCTGGGTCCTGGACTTCGCCCACTCTGTTGGCTTGCTTCTCATTCATGTCACTTCTGTGCCTACTGTTACCTACCTCTCTGTTGGTACCTCTTCTGTTGCTGAGTCAGATATTGGTCCTCCATTCATATTCTGTCCTCATATTTTGTGATTCAGGTGATAGATATCTGCTAGTCTCATTGAAGATAAAAGCTTTGTATTTTAATTTCTGATTTTTCCTTGTTTTGGGCTAACTTCTGAGAAAAGGATGAAGTGAAAAGATTTTCACTTGGCCATTTTATTTATTTATATTCTCTTATTGAGAGAATTCTTATTCTCTTGAGAGAATAAGAGATAACATGAGTGGGGGAGAGGAGCGGGGTGGGGGGAGAGAGGGAGGGAGGGAGGGAGGGAGAGGATCTTAAGCAGGCTCCACACTCAGTGCAGAGCCTGATGCAAGGTTCAATCCCATGACCCTAGGATGATGACCTGATTTGCAACCAAGAGGTGGATGGTCAACCAATTAAGTCACCCAGGTGCCCCCACTTGGCCATTTCAAGCCGGACAATTATTTATTTTATAATCAGAAAAAAACAAAAAGCTACTTTCATTTTGAGAGGAAATGAAGTTATACTACTCACTAAGATATTTAGTAATAGAAAGCAGCAGGTATAGTAGCTAAAGAAGCATTAGAATCACTATAGGATTTTATAGGAGACTTGGTTATTGAAGACAGAACTTGAGAGAAACTGAAACAGGCCCTGGTAAAGGTGGGAATGTCGTCAAGAACAGAGAGAGAGTTTATCTCTGATAATAGGAACAGTACAATGTAGGGGTAACAGGGAGGCAAGATGAAGGAGCTCATATCCAGTGTAGTTGAGTTGGTCACAGAGTTTAATAAACTGCTATATTGATTTTTTTAGTAAATCACCAGGCATTTCAAATCTTACATATTTTTCACAACTGAGTAAAAAAAGTAGAAACTGGGGTACCTATGTGGCTCAGTCGATTAAACATCTGACTTCAGCTTAGGTCATGATCTCACAGTTCGTGAGTTTGAGCCCCGTGTTGGGCTCTGTGCTGATAGCTCAGAGCCTAGAGCCTGCCTCAGATTCTGTGTCTCCCTCCCTCTCTCTCTCTCTCTCTCTCTGCCCTTCCCCCACTTGCACTCTGTCTCTCTCTCTCAAAAATAAAAATAAACATAAAAAGAAAAAAAGTAGAAACTATGTTGTATTAATGAAAAATATCTGCTTGGGACTCCCTTATTACTTTTTTATCTTGAAAAATGTGTGCAGTCTCTTAGTAACAAGTGTCTCTTCTAATCCATGACTCTTCATATTCTTCAGCCTACTTTGTTTCTTCTCCTTGTTTATTTTTGCTCAATGGAATTTAGTCAATAAACAGCCAGAGCATACTGTTGAATGTAATTTTGGCATACTAAGTGATGATGTATCTTCCAAAATTATAATTAAAAATATTTTCCCTATAGATTTTAAATGACTATATACTAGTGAGCCCACTAAATAAAAATAATCAGTATAATCACCAGGTGCCATTCAGTGTTTAGCAATGGAGTACTTTATTTGGCAAGTCTGACTCATTAGTTCACAGTTTTAGGTACTTGCTTAAGTATTTACTACAGATGTTTGTTTCAAATCATATTGCTTTGAAAATACATTCAAATGGCTATAAACATTTACTTGACTGTCAGGATTGTAATGTTCCTCTGACATAATCAGAAACTTAATCATAATTAGTGTGCTGAGTGAGACTGATTTTCTCAGTCTCCAAATTCAACTTTGATCTGTAAAATATTTGAGATTATAGAATCCTTACCCCCAATTCTGGGTTTAAATCTTATTCCACCTAAGAAGAGTTAATTTAATCCCATCTATGACCAATCATTACTATTTGTCTTAATAAAATTCAGTGTTTCACATTGTAAATTCTACTATATCTAGCCAATTTCATGGGAAAGTCATTGCCCCATAGAAGTTTATACCTGTTTCTCAGAATTACCAAGAAAAATACAAGGGTGTGTGTGTGTGTATGTAAAATAACAAATTTTTATTCTATTCCATATTTTCTAAGAATTGCCTAGACTAATAGTGAAATTGAGCAATTACTGAAATGAGTTGACAGAATTGCGTGGCAAATGCTTGCATGGCATTCATACTGTTCAGTGGTGATTAATAAATTTTTAAGAGATTTTATAACTTAAAAGTTCATATTTTCAATCAATAGGAAATAAAACAAGGAGAGGGAAGTAAAGGAACTATAGGGTAGTGGTTCTCAAACACCAAGTCATAGATTTCTCACTGTCTCTTACAAACAATTCACTGACTGGTTTGCTGTGAAATAAAAATAAGGGGAGGAAATATTGGCATAAGCTGTATCTCAAGACTAGAAATTATTCACATTTTGAGCATACAGTTTGGCTAAGAGAGAAAGCTTCAGTTTTTCTAATCTATATTGAGAATTAGGTGTGGGAAAAGAACTCAGGTTCTTGACTCCCTGGCCCTATGAAATTATTAGTATATAGTAAAGCAGATTATTTAAATGAGAACAAAATATCTTGGAACTGCCTTCCAATATATCCAGTACTCTTATCTTGTACCTGTACTAATTTTGGTTTTTCATCTTCTGTCGGGGGTTAATATATAAACTGTATACAAAATGAATGACAAATGACTAATGATTTTTTTTTCTTTAGATACATCCAGAGAGTGCCCAGAAGAAACTCCCTCCTGGAAAAACTAAAAAAGCAGTATTTATAACACTGGAATTTGTGGATAATTTATCAAAATGGCAGAAAGTAGTGAAAATAATAGCAAAAATGTAGATGTAAGGCCCAAAACTAGTCGAAGTAGAAGTGCTGACAGAAAGGACGGGTATGTGTGGAGTGGAAAGAAATTATCTTGGTCAAAAAAGAGTGAAAGTTGTTCAGATGCTGAAACAGTGAATGCTATAGAGAAAACTGAAGTTCCTTTAAGGAGCCAAGAAAGGAAGCACAGCTGTTCATCCATCGAGTTGGATTTAGATCATTCCTGTGGGCATAGATTTTTAGGCCGATCTCTTAAACAGAAACTGCAAGATGCCGTGGGGCAGTGTTTCCCAATAAAGAATTGTAGTGGTCGGCACTCTTCGGGGCTTCCATCTAAAAGGAAAATTCATATCAGTGAACTCATGCTAGATAAGTGTCCTTTTCCACCTCGATCAGATTTAGCCTTTAGGTGGCATTTTATTAAACGACACACTGCTCCTATAAATCCCAAATCCAGTGAGTGGGTAAGCACAGACTTGGCTCAGAGTGAATTGAGGGATGGTCAGCTAAAACAAAGAAGAAATGTGGAAGAAGAGGTGAACTGCTTCTCACATACTGATGTTCAGCCCTGTGTCATAACCACCAACAATGCTTCATGTAGAGGTGGTCCTGTGACTGGCTCTGTGATGAACCTGGTTTCAAATAACAGTATAGAAGATAGTGATATGGATTCAGATGATGAAATTATTACACTTTGCACAAGTTCCAGAAAAAGAAACAAACCCAAATGGGAAATGGATGAAGAAATCCTGCAGCTGGAAACACCTCCTAAGTACCATACCCAGATTGATTACGTCCACTGTCTTGTACCAGACCTCCTTCAGATCAATAACAATCCATGTTACTGGGGAGTTATGGATAAATATGCAGCTGAAGCTCTACTAGAGGGAAAACCAGAGGGTACCTTTTTACTTCGAGACTCAGCACAGGAAGACTATTTATTCTCTGTTAGTTTTAGACGCTATAGTCGTTCTCTTCACGCTAGAATTGAACAGTGGAATCACAATTTTAGCTTTGATGCACATGATCCTTGTGTCTTCCATTCTCCTGACATTACTGGGCTCCTAGAACATTATAAGGACCCAAGTGCCTGTATGTTCTTTGAACCACTTTTATCCACTCCTTTAATTCGGACTTTCCCTTTTTCCTTGCAACATATATGCAGAACAGTTATTTGTAACTGTACAACTTACGATGGCATTGATGCCCTTCCAATTCCTTCTTCTATGAAATTATATCTGAAGGAATATCACTATAAATCAAAAGTTAGAGTACTCAGGATTGATGCACCAGAACAACAGTGCTAGGAAAAGTGTAGGTATATGAGAATGATTATATACATATTTTCATTTAATATTTTATTTTTCTTATACCACTTTGAATTTTTCTACAAGGGCGGTTGAAATCCAAAATAAATCTCTGCCCTAAATTTTACTTCCAGATCAGTTTATTTTTCTTATGATAACAATAATTGTTTAAAATTACACAGTAGGGGTTAATGAATATTTTTGACCATGTGTTTGGTTTTTGTTTTTACCAAATAGATTGTAAGATTTTTTTTCTTAATTGTAATTTGCTTATGATCCAGGGATATTTGGAATTTGGTAGGCAATGCAAATACAGTTAAGTAATCGGTATTTTGTATTTTTCTTTAAAAATAATCATATGTTCTTTCCTAATGTAAATTCCTTGTTAACCTATGCCATTGGCATTCCTATACATAAAATATAGTTTCCCTGTCCCCCTTTCAGAGTTGTTTTAAAATTCTTCAGTAAAGCTGAGTGTTATAATTCACAATCTATACCAATGTAATTGAGTTTTGTAATTTAATAATAGGAATGCTGAAGGTAACAAAATGGTTTAAAATTAAACTTGAAGTGTTTCACTTTAAATATTAACTACTACTAAATTTGATCGATTGGGAAGAATCAAATGAGAACATGACTTTTTGGAGGTGAATTTATTTTCTACACTGGGGCGTGGTCATTTGTTATTTTTGAATAGGTCTTTCACTCAACTTAGATGAGTTGCTCTTTTCAGAACATGAATATTCCTTTCTCACTGGAAGCTTAAAAAGTAATGATAACACTATCAGTAACTAGTAGTTACTAACATATTTAAGCAACTATGGGGTTTTTCTGTATTTACTTATGAACTGTTGCTTCTAATTAGCCTTTTTATAGAAACTCTGAGCCTGTTACTTTGGGGAAATGCCACAATATTATAAACAGCTACAAATTGCCATTGATAACCAAGGAGGACCTAAGTAGTCTTCATTATTTTAAATTGAGCTTGACTAAAGATTTAAGAAGTAAACGTGGAGCTCAGTTTTTAAGAAGCTTGATATTGGTTTTGATTTTCAGGTTTCAAATACTTACTCCTGTTTTCAGAATTAACATGTCTTTACTGTGGCTTCAACAAAGGGAAAACATTTTGAGAGCTACATGGCTTATGCCATACTGAACAGTACTGGGCACTGGGACTAATATTTTAAATTTACTGTCTCGATAGGGAAGTATATTTAGAAACATCATTATCCCAGTATAATAAAGGTAAATGGAGTGATAGCCTATCTAACTCCTCTTTTTTTTAATAGTCAGTGCATAATTTCCTAGATAGTAGTTTCTTCTGGTGAGCTGTCTAGCCCTTTGTACAAAGTGGCATTTTTAATATCATAGTAATTGATTTCTCAATGCTAATTTAGGTCCAGTAGTAAGCTACTTCTACCTGGATTGAAAGAAATTTGACTCAACTTTCCAACTCAGAACAGGTGTTTCATAGGTATCATTGCTTTTACATTGAAGTGGCATTTTGCTTTCCTGCAGTTCTGTTAACATAAAGATGGCATTTTTCAGTAATAGCTTTAAAATAAATTTTTAGCCATTACCACAAAATTGAACCAGGAAAATCTCTGTTACCATTATCTTCTATCATTTTTTTTTTCTCAGTGATCTCAAAATTGTCTTGGTTACAGTGAGGGGTAACTACTAAGTATGGCACCTGTCTGTGGAGTAATGAGGCTCAGGATATCATTAACACCGATACTAGGATAAATATCTCTTCTAAAGATGATATTTCCCTTTTACAAAAGTAGAGAAGTCTCATACTACCTCATCTTTTATTGTGACGCTTTTGTAGATCACTGAGAAGCTTGTCTTGTTTACCAACAGAACACTTCCTAAATATCCATTTTTGGTGAAAGAACATTAATAGTATAGTAAGAATCTACCCGTGATTATAGTTTTTTATCAGAATTTGATAATGAGACTTTCTGTTTCTGTGAAACAATTATTGTTTTAAATATTTTTCTTTTAAAAATAACTTTTTATCAGTACAGAAAAACCTAAGGGATGACTAGCTAACAAGTATTCTGTTAAAGAGTAATTTTATAAAGAAAAATGAAATATAATTACGTTGTCTTTTATAATGGTAAAAATTAATGTTTATATGAAAATCAAGATCTAAGTAGCTTTTCATATATTCAAACTGGTTGCTTGTGATATATTTTCTCTGGCTTTCTTATTTTTCCAACTTCAAGGTATTAATAGCTGTTAACATTTTCAAAATACTGCCATATATATAGCCTTGAAGTAGATCTAATGAGAGCAGGGAAGAGACTTATTTACTCTGAAATGGTTTGTATTTTTCCTTTGGTGTTTGCTACAGTGAAAAGAAATCTGGAAAGTAGAAATATAAAGACTGGAGAAGGGAATTGTTTACCATGAAGGAAAAAGAAGAGTAATAATAAATTAATTTTTAAAGCATTAAAGAATTGAAATTTAGAAAGGTTAATTTCTTTCTCAGTGACTTTGTGAGGACACATTTGGAAGAGCATCCAGTATTCACAAACTAAATTTAAAAATGTGAAATATGTAATTATTGGAACATATAACTAAAATGATTAAGTTTTGAGAGGAACACGAGGAAAAATACAAATATATCTAAATATAAATTTTGTAACTAAGTTTGTTGGCATTTGAAAAGTGTAAATTCCAGAGTTGAGAAAGCATTCAGCATGGTGGAAATGTGTAGAGTTATTGGTGAGAAAGGATGGAGCTAAAAGAAACAAGATAAAATATTAAAATTAAGAATTTAGGCATCACCTCAGGGAAGAGCCTTGACAGTGAAAGGGAACTACTTAATCGCTAATAGCTGGTCTGGACCAGACACTTAACTGCCCTTTGGGAATCATCCTGCACTAATCAGGAAATAAACTTGACTTTTCTATTTCTCAAGCTTTTCAGGACACCACCGTCACCGCCACCACTGCCACCACCGTGCATCTTCTTTTTTTTAAGCTACACAGCATCTTGATTCATACTATAATACCTGAAATATGCTGAATGGATATGTTTTTAGGTTCCTTGAGCATTTTTGTATAAAGAATCATATGTGATTTTTCTATAGCCATGCCATTCACTTAAATAATTCATACAGGGAATGGCTTAATTTAGAGGAAGACCTAATAGGAAGAAGATTAAAGGAAGCTTTTAGTCAGCCTGTGGCTAGATTTATTGATTTGGTGAACCGAACTGTTTTCTTTCCTGAAATTCAGCTAATGGTCAAAGAATGGCTTTCAGTTAAAGTTTTGACTTATTATAAATAATATAAAGAATGTCTTAGCAATTAGAAATCCTTTAAAAAGTAGAGCAAATGTGGCAAATAGGACTCATACAAATTCCATTTCTTTTGATAAGAAAAACACAAACCATTATCATTTATTCATGAGCCAAAGCCATTAAGAAGACAAATCAAGTTATCAGCTTCCTGTCTCTCTGAAGTTTGGATCATTTTATAGACCCACATAATAGGTTTCTTCCTATGAAACAAAAACCTTAAAACCTAACTCTTATAAATATACTCTTAGCTTTCATTTATAATCTTTTTTGTCACTTTTAGATATGATTATAGCTAAAATCTGTGTAATCAATAGGTTATACATTGATTTTAGTAGACAGACTTCACAGGAAAATAGACATAATTATTTCTTAAGACAACACAGGGAGAACAATGTTTAAATGTAAACCTGTGTGTTAAGTAATTTAATACCCAAATGAATAAAAGATTTTAAGTCATGCAGATTATTGTTTCTAATTTGGAAAAAATTCTTTACAATTTTGGTTTTAACCATAATCAGTTTTACGTTTATTATTTCTAAAAAATGAATGCAAAGCACAAAGGTTTTTTTTTTCCCCTTTTTTTAATGGCATACTAGAAGTGAGCAGTGCTACAAGAGTCTGTACTAATACGTTAATAATGTTGGACACATAATGGAGGTAACTTTTCAAATGGATTGGCTTCTAGGTAGAAATACAGACTAATGGATATAACCCAATGGGAAGGGACTTGGGGCACATGAATCCTATTTCAAATAAAACCAGAATCTATTTTTTGTTTACTTTTTATTTTCAAATAGATTACTCAATCCTAAATTTTTACCTTCATCTAGCATACAAAATGTAGGTAAATAATACTTGTCACTTGACTTGCTGAAGGTTAGTTCTTCATTTAAGAGGTGACTCTTGGAGCATACTTGAAAATAATTTCTGTAATTTCTTGAAAGTAATGTGATGATAGATTTTCAAAGTATCCCTTAGTGGACCCTGCAAATTCACATTGACTTCTAGTCTGTAATAGGCTTTCTTGGCTTGGTTTGACAATAGAGATAACAGTACAATATGGATTTATGGTTTAGACTCAGGAATTGGATGAACAGTTCCAATTTCCTCCTACCCTTAATAAGGTTTATGTAAAATTGATGTTTGCCTAAGTTATTTTAAAAGTTGATTACATCTGCAGGAAGTAAAGATAATCACTTTTGTTGTGGTTGTAATCAAATCTAAGCTTTCAGACTTAAAGTAAAACTTGAGAGGAGGTTTACTTAAATTTTGTTGACTTTGCTAGGATTGAATAAATTCTGTGTAAACCAAGTATGAACTTGATATATACTTGAATATACAGAGTTTAAGTAGTAACTTCGCAAAGCTGTTAGTACTCTTGTCAATCAGGCTTGTGTGATCTTCCCCGTACCCAAAAAGAAGTAGACTGTTTACATTTTTATTTCTAATCCTGGAGTTGAATGTTTCTTCTTCGGTGTGAGTTCAAATAAATTGACCTGAATAAATTTTCACTTCTTAATTAAACTTCATATATAAAATACAAAGGCTTTGTGTCTTGTTTTTAAAACATTGTATATCCTGACTTAGCACATTCAACTTAAAATCTGAAAAAAATTTAAAAATCTATATTACACATTTTCTAATTTATAATACACTTTCCATCTTCGGTGTGTCAGTTTGCGTCTTCCAGAAGCAGATGCCAAGATGTCATTAAAGGTGCAAGATTTATTGGGGAAAACACCTATGAACAAAGAAAGTGTGGAAGTCTTCATAGCACTTTGCAAGTCTGACATACATGAAAGAAATTCGAAGGTTGGGTAGGGTGGGCTTCAGACTGCAGGACAGTTGTGAAAAAGCTAAATGGGGATTTAGTTTCTCAGCAAAGGGTGCCTGTGGGAGCCCACATGGGACAGGAACGGTCTAGCTCTAGAACTCTCGCTATGCTGTTATTGGCTGGGAGCATGGGAAAACGAGGCTGTCACTCTGATATGTGACCTGGACCAAGGTGAGATGAGGCACTCGACTTGGGCACAAAAATTTTCTGACCAAAAATCTCAGTAATGAAAAGCAGTATTTCAATGCAACATTTTTAAATCAGTTTTTCAAAAAATTCTAATGAAAAAAAGTTAAAATTTTAAATAACGTAGTTTTGCTGACTTCCTACTGACTCAGACTTCCTTATAGCTCCATAAGGCACTTAATTTACTGACTCCTGAGGGCAGGGCAAGTGGTTCAGGCTAATACCATTTTACATAGACCATTTTCCCTGTTTAAAAATAAGTTCCCTAGGCTTAGGTATTGGCATTTTCTCTATTACTCGTTTTTCAGTATGAGAAGTGTGTGTACTGGTGGAGCATACTCAGGAAACCTTAGTTTAGGTAGTTTCTAGTAAAGTGCCCCTCCCCAGTGACCCACTATGGGGTTACACAAAGCAAAATGTTGTAAAGATATTGCACACTTCCAATATGTTTTGGTATATGTATTATATATACATATTATATATACTGCATACTATATAATTATGGCATCTTCATTACTCGCTAGCAGTTTCCTTGATGGCTGGGGAAATGTGTCAATCATCCTTCAGACGTGACAGTAAATAGGTAAAAGGTTTATTCAGAGATGAACACGTGGCGAGGAGAGGCATTGATCAGGAAGAAGCTGCAAAGACAGCTGCTCTTTTAGTTAATATCAATTGTCAAGCCATTTGTAAACGTCTTCTCTTTCCTGTTTTGTTCCTTTAGCTCTCTCCAATTTTGGCCCCTGGGCCGGTATCCCCTAATTGGGCTGCATCCACACCCAGCCAGCTTCGAGGCCCGACTGTATAAATCTAAGCATAGGAAACCCAGAATCTGACCTCAAGCCACTCCAGGAAACAAGTTAGCAATTTCCGCCACGCTACTCAAAACGTCACTGGCTACAGAAATTTCCACCGAGTGCTCAGAATTCCGGAAAACCAGGGAGCTTTCCTCCCGCCCACCAAAAGAAAGCTGCACCGCCCCGCCGGGCAGGCTGCAGTGCCGCAGGGAGCCTGCGGGAGGCGCGCGAGGCCCGGCCCGGCCCGGCCTAGCCCCGGTAGGAGGGGAGAGCGCGAGCGGGGGCGGCGCGCTCGCCGCTTCCTGTTCCGGCGCCAGGAGGAGCTGCGCGCTGTTAGTGCTGCCGCTGCTGCTGTCGCTGCCGCCGCCGCCACTGCCGTCAGTCAGTTCGCGCTCGGTTCTTCCGCACCCGGTTCGCTCGGACCCATCGCCGCTTGTAGACTTTACTGCGGTGTCGGATCTTGCTGGGTGAGGCTGCTTCGGCGCTAGGGGGATCATTGAGGGGAGCAAGGGAGCTCGCTCAAGCGAGAGGCGGGCGTGGTAACAGAGGTACCTCGAGTCGCCTCTTCGGGGGCTGGGAGTCAGCGTCTGCCCGCGCCATCTTCCTACGGGCTGCCGATTGCCCCCCCAAAACCCCCCAGGGAGAAGGCGTCGGAGGCAGGTCACGTCGCGCCCGACGGGTTTCTCCGCTCTTGACGTCAGGATCGGTTTGGGGGCGGGGCGGCGAGCGGGCCCGGCCCCTCCCCCACCCCTTCCCTGGCGGCGCGACCCGCTCGGAGGCCGGTTCGCTCCGGTTGATCCCGGACTCCCTTTGTTCGTTTGGTCCTAAAGGGCTCCGGGCTCTCACCTCCTGGGCCCGACCCCCACCCCGATTCATTAGTGTCTAATAAAACGGGAGAGATAGGCCTGAATAGAGTCTTGGAGGAATCTGGCACTTGTTTAAGATTATCCGCAATGTGACAACGTTCTGGTCATTACCAAAGGACTTGATGGCAAATACATTCGATGAACACACAGAACAGAAGCCGTGAGAAGTGCTGAGTTCTGTGATACTGTTTTTTAGGATTTAGGAGCTTATGTTACGCTTGGAAGCTTGTATATAGCTGAAACCATTTCCTTTTTGAAAATCAAGAGCAGTGCTTTTACTGGATAAAATTTTTAACGTTGACGCTTCACACCATACTAACCTGCCCGAAAAAAACTTTTCGTGGCATTACTGCTAAAGAAATAGCACCCTTACACCTGATGATTGTAAAGGCCTGTCTTGAACACGAACCTTCACTACAGGCCAAGGTAGCCTTCAGAAGTCTTTGGGAAGTTCTTTGTTCGGCTGTATTCATTGGGCTGGAAGAACAGAAATTTTCCTTGGTACTGGTGTCTCTGAACCTCCCATTCAAAACTAGTTTGTCTTCAAAACTTGAGTTGGGTTGTGTATGTTAGAACGTTCTTTTCCTCTCTCCAGGAGGAACGGAGACCCATTCCTTAACTACAATCCTTGGGGCCAGTGTGTTTTGGAATTGAGAAATCTTTGGATTTTCTCTTCAGATCTTAGAGAATAAGGTGCATAGACAAGAGATCTCACCCCCGCAAAGTCGGGGCAGCATCCCTAATTCAAATTAATATTTGTGTAGCTATAGGTGTGCTACACTTTATGGAAACTATAAATATCAAGTCCGGTTTTGCCACCAAGTAAGTTTTACGCCAAACTTGGGAATGTTTCATGCCAAACTTGGGAATGTTTCTTTTATTTTCGTAAGTTTCTGACTTGAGAAGCGCAGATAAAGGTTTGCGGACCTAGAGTAGCGAGCATAAAAGCTAACGTTTGTTGAGTTTTCCTTGTGTGCCAGAAAGTGACCAGGAGATTTATTATGTAAGTCCCAGGGCAGGTCTGTGAGGTTGATATTATTCCTGCTTTTACCTCTGACGTTTGGAGAGGTCAAGCTGTGTAGAGCCAGCCAGTGAAGAGCTGCAGTTATATGTAGGCATTTGTAACTCTTTTAACCTGTGCTAGCTATATGCCTGTGTACGCAGGAAGAGGAGGTGGCCACCCACTATTTTTCGAGCGCTGTTATTATAGGCACTTGATTTATGAGTCCCGTTTAGTCTTTCACGTCACTGGCCCGTTCTTTATAGTTGAAGAAACGGAGGGTCACTCAGGTGAGCTGAATGTGACTGAGACATTCAGACCTCAGACTAAAGGCCCTCTAAGACTTCTGTTCCTCCCCTTTCTGTGTTCCAACCAGTCTGAACTGCTTACACTTCCCAGGGTGTGCTCTTCAGCTTTTCCGCAGTTGGCTCTTCTCCTAGGGCCTGTGCCACCATTCCCTACACCCAGCTCTTTCTTCATTGTTCTTCCAGGCTGCAAAGGAACTGCCTCTCAGGATTCTTCCCCTGAGACTCCCTTCCTTGATTCCTTTAGGAGCTCTTTGAGGTTCTCTCGGTGCCCTGTGCTTACCTGAGGTAAGGTAGTTACTGTTTAAAGGGTAGTTCTCCACCACACTGTGAATTCCTTAAGCATTTATTCCACACAGTACTATTCACTTCCCCAAAGCCCAACAAAGTGCTTGGTATGTATGTTCCAGACAGAAGTATCCAAGGAAATGTAGAAAATATGGCTGACATAAGGACCCAGTTCCTTGAGTTGCCAAATGTAAAATAGAATGTATCTGGTAAAAAGACCAGTACTAAAAACAATGATGTATTTTAACTCAAAATTTGTATTTTCGGTATATTACTGTCATCTCCCCACATACGAAACAAATCAGTGCAAAAGTCCTGATTTTTCTTAGTTTCTTCTCATTTTCATTTTACATGTCTGTAGTACTTCATAGATTATTAAATATGCTACTTTTTTTTTAAGTTTATTCATTTATTTTGAGAGAAAGAGAATGTGAGTGAGGGAGGGTCAGAGAGAATTCCAAGCATGCTCCCTCAGCACAGAGCCTGATGTGGGGCTCAGACCCGTGAGGTGTTTGTGAAATCATGACCAGAGTCAGCAGCTTAACTGAGCCACCCCGGCACCCCTAAATATGTTACTTTTAATTATCTGTGAAGTAGTCAGGATTTAACAACTGTTTTGTGGATGATAAATGGTCTCTGGTTAAAGTTTGCCTTAGTCAAAAGACTTATTCAGAAGGATTGACGTCTAGGTTTCATAACTGTCTACTCCTATACTCTTTATCACTGCATCACAGTTTGATGGCCCTTTGAAATATTCCTTGTTGAGTAGTCACTAGTAAGTAATTTATGGAGTTCAACTTTTTAAAACCTTGTGATTGGACTGCCATTTTACTCTAAAAGCCATGAGTTACAGAAATATTTTACTCTTCTAGTATATGTCAAAAGAAATTTTGTACTGTTTTAAAATTACTAATCTCAGGGTGCCGAGGTGGCTCAGTCAGTTAAGCATGTGACTTCGGCTCAGGTCATGATCTCACGGTTCGTGAGTTCAAGCCCTGTGTCTGGCTGACAGCTGAGAGCCTGGAGCCTGCCTCATAGTCTGTGTCTCCCTCTCTCTTGGCTTCTCCCCACCCTCTCAAAAATAAATAAACATTTTTTAAAAATTTGTTTAATAAAATTATAAATCTTGGGGCCCCTATGTGGCTAAGTCACTTAAGCATCCGACTCTTGAACTTAGCTTAGGTCATGATCTCACGTTTCGTGAGTTCGAGTCCCTCGCTTTCAGTGTGGAGCCTGCTTGGGATTCTCTCTCTCTCTACCGCTCTCCTGCTCATTCTCTCTCTCTCAATCTCAAAATAAACAAAGCTCGAAGTAAAATAAAATTACTATTCTTGCTGCTTCGAAAATAAAATTAGTATTTTTCAGGTGATGCATAGATCCTGCCATAAAGTAGTAATGGAAAGTTTTAGAAGTAATAGCTTTAGAGTATTCCCAAAAGAGAAAGAATGGAAATCTTTCTTGATTATAAACTTTTGGGGAGGAGTAGGAGGGCCACTTTAAAGTTACATTGGCCTCATCTTAATAATTAGCATAATCCAGATATTTGGGAATAGATTTTTAGAAAATCTAGATTTTTAAAAATGATGTAACTCTTCTCACATTCAAACACTAATGTGCAACTCTATTTCTTACCTTTTTACAATGAAAGTATTCTCAAAAGAGTAAATTAGGATGTTTCCCATTAATATGAACACTGCAGGGGAGCCTGAGTAGCTTAGTCAGTTGATTCTGACTCTTGGTTTTGGCTCAGGTCATGAACTCACAGGTCATGGGTTTGAGTCCTTCATTGGGCTTCGTTACTTGAATCATAAGATTTGAGAACCTACAGGATGCCTGGGTGGCTCAGTTGGTTGAGCCTCTGACTCTGGATTTTTGTTCTGATCCTGATCCCAGGGTCTTGGGATCAAGCCCATGTTGGACTCCACATGGATCCTCTCTCTCTTACATATAAGAATATAAGATTCTTATATGTATTCTCTAAAAATATACATACGTATATAAAGATTCTTGGAGCACCTGAGTAGCTCAGTTGGTTAAACTTCCAACTCTTAATTTCGGTTCAGGTCATGATCTCATGGTTCATGGGTTCGAGCCCCACGTCAGCTCTGCGCTGGCAGGGCAGAGCCTGTTTGGGATTTTCCCTCTCCCTCTTTTTCTGCCCTTTCCCTGCTTGTGTGCACTTAACTCTCTCTCAAAATAAATAAACATTAAAAAAATAGTTTTTAAAGCTTAATAATTAAAAAAAAAAAAAAAGATTCCAGTACCTCCTTTATCTTCCAGGGTTTAATTTTTAACTTCAAATTTGGAAAGCCAGAGTTGCTGGGAAAGGAGTAATTCTGAAGACCCATATAGCAAGACCACATGAAAATGAGTGGATTGCTTTGTTCCCCTCTCCAGAATTAATGTGAACTTTGATACAGAACCATTTTGTTTCATAAAGGCTCATCCTATTTAAAAAGTGTGTTAGTCTTATATAGACTAAACTTTTCCTGCAATGAAAAGTTTCTTCAGGTGTTAGTCCTAAGAATTTACTATTGTGTGATGTGCTATTTTAGTATAAAACAAACCTTAACATGGGAGTGAATGGATAATTGTATTTGCTCTACGTTTAAGATGTGTTTTTTGACATTCTGGATAAATAGCAAGGTTATAGCAGTTCTGACTTAGGCTTCATATTCTTTTTATCATTCCTCACAACTAATAATACTAAAAAACAAAACTCTCAGAATGCAAGGATGGCTCAATATTAAGCAATTTTTATATGTAATTAACTAAGTTGATGGCTTAAAGGAGAAAAACTGAGATCAACTCATTAGATGTCAAAAAGATCTGAGGAAATTCAGTGTCTTCCCTAAATGTTTTTTTCTCTAGCAAAATGGAAATAAATAAATCTAGCAACATAGGCATAGACTTCTTTAATTTTTTCAAATCTCAAACTAAAATTGGGCATTTTAGTTAAACATTAGAGGCGTTTTGAGAAGAGTTGGGAACAAGAAGACCACTGTGCTCACTATCACTATTTAACATTTCATTGTGAAGTTTAGCTAACACAAAGGAGAAAAGAAGTTAGTTTGGAAAGACAATGTAAAATTATTCTTTTGCAAATGGCATAATTCTTTACCTGAAATCCCAGAGAATCAGCCGAGTCAGGAATAAAATAATTTAGTAATATCACCACTTACGAAATTAATACACTAAAATGTAAAAAGTCTTAAATAGGGGCGCCTGGCTGCCTCAGTAAAGCATGCAGCTCTTGATACTGGAGGTGTGAGTTTGAGCCCTACATTAATAAAAAAAAATAAAAACAAAAAAACAAGCTTAAAAAACTATTGACAAATGACAATGATGGGAACTAGGAAGACATACCTTGTTCTTGAATGAAAAGTTTTGATGTTTTGAATATATTGCATGTTCCCTATATTAATCTGTAAATCTAATGCAATTCCAACCAAAACAGCGAATTCTTCTTACTTACTTTTCTAAATGATCTGGAAAAAATAAACAATATTCAGGAAAATCTGGGGTGGGGAGTGAACAGTAACAATAGGTCAACTTACATTAAAAATTTGTTAAAAATATAAAGGTACTGAAATTAAGATGGAATATTATGGTGCAGATCAGTAGAAAATATAAGATTTCACATTATCTGTGGGAAATAATGGAGGCTCTATAGCCTAGTGGTTAAAAGCCTTGGCTCTGGAATCAGACTGTACTGGAGTTTGAACCCCTTTCTACCTGCCACTAGCTCTGTACCTTTAAGCAAGTTAACTTGATGAGCTTCCTTTTCTGAAGCTGTAAACTGGGCAAAAGAATTTTGCATCTATTCAATGAGATCACCTATGTAAAACACTTTTAGCAGAGTGCCTATTCATGGTAAACACTGTGTAGGTATTTGTTGTTAGGAAGTATTTGTTGCTCATAGTGGCAGTAGAATGTATTAGGGGTAGCTGTCATATCCATTGAGAAGAGATAGATTATACGGCAATTATTACTTGAAAGAAAAAAAGATTTAAAAAAATTTTTTTTAAATATGAAATTTATTGTCAAATTGGTTTCCATACAACACCCAGTGCTCATTCCAACAGGTACCCTCCTCAGTACCCATCACCCACCCTCCCCTCCCTCCCACCGCCCATCAACCCTCAGTTTGTTCTCAGTTTTTAAGAGTCTCTTATGTTTTGGCTCCCTCCCTCTCTAACCTCTTTTTTTTTCTTCTCACCTCCATGGTCTTCTCTTAAGTTTCTCAGGATCCACATAAGAGTGAAAACATATGGTATCTGTCTTTCTCTGTATGACTTATTTCACTTAACTCCATCTACGTTGCTACAAAAGGCCATATTTCATTCTTTCTCATTGCCATGTAGTATTCCACTGTGTATATAAACCACGATTTCCTTAACCATTCATCCGTTGATGGACATTTAGGCTCAGAAAAAAAGATTTTAAATGAAACCATATTACTACTGTTACGAAGCATAGGTGAATTTTTTTGTCTCACGTTTCAGAGCTAATTTCCTTACAGTTTAACAAAGCGTTAAAAAGATTTACTACTAAGTTGTAAAATTATCAAAGGCAAAAAGAGTACATACTATCTTACTCTGTTCATTGTGAAGTTAAAGAATAGGCAAAAACTAAGAAAATGATTGCTGAGTGGAAGGAGGAGTTGATTGGAAAGTTAGCATGAGTAAATCTGTAGTGAAGGAAAATGTCTGTATCTTTCTTGGTTAATGGGGCATGTATAGTTGTCAGCTTGTTGACCTGAACACCTCATATCCCATGCATTTTATTGGGTATTAATTGTACTTCCCTTTTAGAAATTGACAAAAGTGGCCCAAGGACATGAGCAAATTCACAAAATAAATTTATTCTGATTTGGGCATGAAATTTAAAAGCAGCTCTACTTTCCACGTAATTTTAAAGATGTAAGTTGAAACAACAAGGTGGCAGTTATTAACCTGCCATAATTAAAAACTGTTTACAATTTAAAAAATATCCAGGGTGCCTCAGTGGCTCAGTTGGTTGCACGTCCAACTTCGACTCAAGTCATGATCTTGCAGTTTGTGAGTTCGAGCCTTGTGTTGGGCTCTGTGCTGAGAGCTCAGAGCCTGGAGCTTACTTCGGATTCTGTGTCTCCCCCTCTCTCTGCCCCTCCCATGCTCATGCTCTGTCTCTCTGTCTCTCAATAATAAATAAATGTTTAAAAAAAAATTTTTTTTTAAATATCCAGTGGTGAAGAGAAGTTTAAAAAGATAGTGTAAATTTGCAAAGGACTCTAAAGTGTCATGACCTTTATAAAAGATGGATTTTAGATAGCCTTACCTGCTGACTATAAATTTCACTTCTAGTACTTTTTCCTGGTGACAGATTCACAAGGATATGTGTTCAGAAGTGTTCACTGTATCATCGTTTTAAACCGCTCAAAATGCAAATGACCTAAACCACCACCAAAATGAGAGTGCAGATCACTTTTTTATATTGGGGATCACTTTTATATGACGTGCAGCCAGTAAACAGGGACGACATTTGTAAAACCACATGAAGTGCTATGGAAGTTTTCCCTATTAAAAAAAAAAGAAAAAAGATGTTATATACATGATTAAGTAAAAGTGGTATATGCAGAGAAAGTTCCTCACAGGATATACAAGAAGTGGTAAGCACTGGTTTTGAAGTATTCTTTTTTTCTTTCTTTCTTTTCTTTAGGAAAATGTCTGATGAATTTTCGGTAAGTTGATACATTTATCCTTCATAAGGTTTTTGACTGTTGAAAAAATGACATAGTTTAACTATGGGCCTCAAGTCTTTTAATTTGAAAGAGATGCTTTGTGTGATTCTTGCTGAGGGCAGGAGGCACATGTGATTTTAATAGATGATTTGCCTTTATTGAGTTAGATATAATATGTTTGAAAATTTGTTGTTGCATGTATTTCTTTATGAATCCTTAAATTAAAAAATTTAAGAAGTGTTGTTACTTGTGTTCTCTAGTAACTTGGCAATGTTAATAATAGCATTTATTGGATATTATATACACCAGACACTATGTTAAGGATATTACATGAACTATCTTATTTAAGCCTCGAGTTAATGCTAAGGTTTTTTGTTTGTTTGTTTGTTTTTAATGAGGAAACTAAAGCTCAGAGAGGGTATGTAACTTGTTTGCTGTAAAGCCAGGATTCAAACCCATGGTATTTTGATTTATTATATTTAGAAAATTTGATCTTCTCTAAAGAATTTGCATTGTGAAGTTGGTTTTTATATTAAATGAATTGTTTTTAAACTGAGCAGCCTGCCTTTTGAAGATGTTCTATAGGTTTATAATCCCTGATTCTGTAGCTTACTGTCCTTTATGTGTATGTAATCATGTTTGACATGGCTCATCCCTGAAGATTGATAAGACATGCCTGTTTTGTATTCCAGTTGGCAGATGCGCTACCTGAACACTCCCCTGCCAAAACCTCTGCTGTGAGCAATACAAAACCTGGCCAACCTCCTCAGGGCTGGCCAAGTTCCAACCCTTGGAATAACCCAAGTGCTCCACCTTCTGTGCCATCTGGACTCCCACCAAGTGCAACACCCTCCACTGTGCCTTTTGGACCAGCACCAACAGGAATGTATCCCTCTGTGCCTCCCACCGGACCACCTCCAGGACCCCCAGCACCCTTTCCTCCTTCTGGACCATCATGTCCCCCACCTGGTGGTCCTTATCCAGCCCCAACTGTGCCAGGCCCTGGCCCCACGGGGCCATATCCTACACCAAATATGCCCTTTCCGGAGCTTCCAAGACCATATGGTGCACCCACAGATCCAGCTGCTGCTGGTCCTTTAGGTCCATGGGGATCCATGTCTTCTGGACCTTGGGCACCAGGAATGGGTGGGCAGTATCCTACCCCTAATATGCCATACCCATCTCCAGGGCCATATCCCGCACCTCCTCCCCAAGCACCAGGGGCAGCACCACCTGTTCCGTGGGGCACTGTTCCACCAGGAGCCTGGGGACCACCAGCACCATATCCTGCCCCTGCAGGATCATATCCCACACCAGGACTCTATCCCACTCCCAACAATCCTTTTCAAGTGCCTTCAGGACCTTCTGGTGCTCCACCGATGCCTGGTGGCCCCCATGTGAGTTAAATTTATTACTTAAAATGCACTAATAGTCACATAAACACAACTGAAAGATTACTTGCCTCCAGTTTGAATAGATTAGAAAGCTTATAAAACTTTTTAAGAGAAGGGGTGTGTGTATATGAGATAAGAGTACATTTCAAGCCTGAGATAAAGCATTTAAAAGAATAAAACCTACATATTCTTGGTACTGAAATTAGGACAATTTCCCAAAGATCCCCAAAGACTTTGTAACGTAGTAAGCAATATCCTTAACATCCTTGAGGTAAACTCAGGTGCATTTCATTGGACTTTTTTTTTTTAAACATTTCTCAATCATGTTTTATAGCATCACCACAAAGTACAGTTCAGTAAAAACAATCTTGGTCTGACTTGATACAGAGAGCGATTTTTAGAGAATCTAAGGCAGTGAATATATAACGTTGCCTGTTCTTCCTGTAACTCTCCATAGTGTTTCTCAGCCAGAGTTTTGTTAGGGCCTCGGCAGCATTGAGATCGATATTATATCACTATTCTGCATTGTCAGTTACAGGTAATGCTTCATGCTTTACTGTCAGCCAAGCCAGAGTAGTAGGGTTGACATCTTAGTTGGAGAACCTGTCTTGGGCATATGACCAAATAGAAAAGCAGCCCACTTCCTCCCGGAAGGAAGCCAAGTGAATCTTCAGAGTCCTGATTCTCATTAGGGGAAAAAAGTCAACTTACTCTTAACAAAATAATCAGATCTCCAACTAGATTAATCAAATATCCACCTCAACTGTAAAGGAAAAAGAATCTTTTTTCTTTTTTATAATTTTTTAAAGTTTATTTATGAGACACACTCACACACATGAGTGGGGGAGGGGCAGAGTAAGAGAGAAGACGCAGAATCTGAAGGAGGCTCCAGGCTCTGAGCTGTCAGCCCAGAGCCTAACACAGGGCTTGAACTCCCAAACCATGAGATCATGACCTGAGCTGAAGTCAGACTCTTAACCAGCTGAGCCACCCAGGTGCCCCAGAAAAAGAGTCTTAATAAAATGCTCCCAAAACTCACTTTCATTAGTATAAATTCTTGCTATATGTATTTTCTTTAAAATTTTTTTTGCAAATTGTAGCCAAAATAAATGAGATGACTTACTGTTTGGATTTATTAAGCAATACGTTTATTTTAAGCCACAGCAAGGAGTTGTTAAATTCCACTTACAAAATCTAGAGGTTTACTTTTTCTTTTTTCTGTTGCAGTCTTACCATTAAGTTAATGGATGAAGAGAGGACGCTTTGCTTTTTGAAGTACATATGTATGCACATGAATGCATACATAAAAATTGGTGGTTTCACTGTTCTTAGAGGGCATTCATGAAAGAACAACTCTTGCACCTCTCAGAGAAGATATCTGCCTCTTGTAACTTGGATGTATAGTACATCTGATGGATACAATCAGATAAAAATGTAAAAGTAAATCATTCAAATGTGATTTTTATTTGGTTTTTATGGAACGCTAAAGTGATGAAGTATATTGAATAGCTCTTTGATACAATTTGTCTAAAACAAGTTTTTGATTTGTTTAAATTATGAAACCACACACTTAAAACTCTAAGATGATGTGGATTATTGTTAGAATCTGCAACCTCATTGGCAAATTATTTCAAATATTTTTCTATAATCACTTTTTCCCCTAAATAAACACACTTTGAAAACAATCACATTGTCATAATTTAAACAAATGATGCCTCTCAACATCTTGAGCTGCCCTGTCTACAGGATGACCAAATCTGGTCCTCTTGAGGTTGTAGTTTGGATGTACGTTTTAAAGCTATTGGTAATTATTGTCTGATGTTGAGTTCATTAGCCAGGCAGTGTTTGCTTTTATCCTTGATCTTTTAGTAAAAACTTGTCTTTCATTTTGAGTTCCACCTGATTTGCTTCATTGTTAGCCAGATGGGTCACACATGTCTAAAATCTGCCATGTATGAAAACTTTTTTCTTTTTAATGCAGGCCAACATGTGTGTAAATTATTATTAGAGAATTAGCGATCTCTGTATTACTTTGGAATAGATTTTGAGATGTCAATATTGCTTTGGAAAGAACTCAGAGAAGGAAATAATTCTCTCTGTCTTGAACCTCAAGCCAGAGGAAGCCCTGGAAATTGCTTCATAGTGACAAGTAACTTGCATTCCCACAAAACGCTCTTCTACCCAGACCCTTCCAGGAAGATGGCTCTCCCTCAGTTCTTGAAGGAGCACATCCCTTAGTTTCTCTCTGATTCAGAAAACTGGCACACTCTAGGGGTCTAGTGTAAACACGTAAAGCAGTTACGTTTCAAGAACTTCAGTCATTTAGACATGACTGTTCTCTTTGTACAAGCGTGATCAAAATGTGTGTCTTTCGGAGTCTGGTTAAGCCGGGTCATGGTCTCTTGCATAGTTTCCTGCATCTGTCTGTAAAGTGCTTAAGGCTAATTGGTCAGTTCTGTATTTGTTGACAGGTAAACAGGTAGAATTGAGTGCCATCCTTCACAACTGTCCTCTAGTTCTAACACTGAAAATAATAAGTGTAGATCTCTGCAGTTGAGTTGAAAGCAGTGTGACTGTTGCTTAAATAAGTGTAACCACCAAAATAGCCTAAGTAGTTTTTTGGCACCTTATCTTTAAATCAGATTCTTAGATTCTTAGAACTGACTATGTTATTTGTCAGATAACATTTTGAAACTTTGAATGTATCCGTCGGGTTACTAAAATATGTTGTGAACTTCTTGACTAGTATAGGAGAGATTTGTTAGAGCTCTTGTTTTTGCTTAGAAATGAGATATTTAGTAGTTTGTTTCTCTTATAGTTGAAATGTCAAGAATGCCAAATGCTGCCAATTTAATGGTTTGATAGCTACCTCCTTTTAAGAAAGCAAGATGGTCATCTTTGAGAAGAACATTCAGTGTTTAAGCTCCTTTTTAAGTAGATGATAGAGTCAAGCTTTCAGAATTGAAACTGAATTGTTTAGATATTTTCAGACTGGGGAATGTCGTTAGACAGCTCTTACATAGTGGCACAAGCGGTCTTTTTTTTCTTCCCCTTGCAAGGCAATCTGCGACTATCTACAACACTGTTGGAATCTTTTGTCAAAGTAGCCTCCCATTTACAAGGCAGGAGCCTTAGGAGGTATTTTAGCTTAGGGATCGGGCAATATCCTGTCAGCTAACTGGAGGAATAAGACGGGAAAAGTGAGATAGCAAAAATCTCCTTGTGGTTATTTTGGTTGTGCTACATTGGGGTAAGTTGACAGCTCTGGCTTTAGATACAATATTTAACACTAGAGGATGATGCTTGACTGAAACAAGTGGCAGCATGTTTGGGAATCTGTCATTGCGGAGTCTGTTTATTAGAGGAGAAAATCTGCGAAAGGATTGGGAAGGACCAGGAGCCTAAGATTTGGAATTACTACCCCCAATAAGTATATACATTTGGCTAGTAACCCATACTGCCCAGTGTGGCCATGACACAACACCTTTTCTTTGCTTTTCGAGGACTTTCCAACTAGTAGTTGGGAAATTTTTTTTTAACATAAGAATGGGAATCAAAGGGACTAGAATTTACTTTTATACTCCTTTTAGCTTTTTAGAGCATTATTTCTCAACTTGGGAGAGTCTTCATTCTTGTGGGCACTCTGGGACAAAAACGTATTTTTAGGTTCAGGGTAAAGTTAAAAGCAGAAGTTATTTCAGTGGAGGAATGGGGGAAAGGTTGCGAGGAAAGTTTTTTTTCTTTACAGGGGAATAATGTTGCTTTCGAAACAAGTCCTAGGCTGGCATCCGTTTAGGGAGGAGACCGTTTCTTAGAAAAGTTTGCCTGGTCTTTGAAGGGAATACATGGTGTGGGATATGCTGGCACTTGGACTGTCTCAGAGCAAGAACTTTAAGACAAATTTGATGGAGATCATTGAGATGTGTTGAGGAATAGTGCTTCTGGAGTTGGAATCTTAGATTTTGAAATGTTGAACCTAAAAATGACAACAAAAAATGAAAATAAAGACCTTAGGTCCTTATCACACGTGCAGTTTCTCAAGAATCAAGGCTCCTTAAATGAGTGTGTGAACTACCTTGGCTTGTCCATACTGGACTTAGCCTGACACCTTTTCATGCTTTTGAAGATGGCTGTTTACAAGTCTGACTCCACAGCCCTGTTTTGTATAAAGTAATGCATCGATTATTCAGGAGTAGACCATACATTTGTTTTAGTTACCCCAGGGCCTCCTTCTTTCTGCCTTGTTTTTAGTGTTTATTGTTTTCAGTAGAGAATAGTAAAAGGGAAGAGAAGAAAGGGGGTGACTTTTTGGCCTTGGTCTGGCACACCACTACAACAGAATATTGGCATAGAAGTCAGTTTTGCCCATAAAATTTTACCTCACAAATAATTCGCTACATACCGTACTCAAACGTACAGCTGTTGAAACTATTGGTATAGATGAACGAAGCCCTACTCAAGTCTCAATTACAATACTGTGCCTGGTTTGCATATCAATTAGTTGCCTATACTTCTAAGTGATGAGTGCCAATGTCTTCCTTCCTCACCCTGAATAATCTAGTGCTAGATTTATAAAATGCCAGGGTTATAAACCCTGGAATTTAAAGCTAAGCACAGACCTGCAGGTGTTGGTTTTTGAAAAACAAGGTTAGAATCAGATGAATCACACTGATATATGTACTATGCATAGAAAGTAAAGGGTGACTTTCAGGGAAGACTATAATTTAATCTTAAGCAATATTTAGTATTGAAGACAGACACTTTTTATTTTCAGAATTCTGCCAAGTAAAAGAAAAACTGTCAATAAAATAATCAGTATTAAAGAAATGCCATGCAAGCTTCTGGCTATAGAAAACACTGAGAACTGCATTCATTTAAGAGACACTTAAGTGTCTGATCCCGGTGCTTTGCCAGATTCCAGAGATACAGAGATGAAAGAGAATGCCTGTCCTGCAGAGGCTTACAGTCTAGGGGTGGCATTGGAAAATTCAGTAGTGCACCCATTTTTGGTTTACCTAGATAAACATTTTAATTTGCCGCTGGTAGAAATTATAGAACAGCCTTTGGACATTTTAAAGAGCAAAGTATGGTATACCTTTTTTTTTTTTAAGTAAGAAATTAATGTTTTTCAAGATCGTAGTGTTTGTCAGTGCAGCTGTTCATGTGTGCAAAGTAACGGGACGTTTTTCCTCTTCACTTCCTCCCTGGATGAAGGCACTTAAACTGCCTGTCCCTGGTTAGCAGATACTGATTTGTTGCCATTAAGTAAACTTGACTTCTTATGCGTGCTCTATAAAAAGGTTTTTTTTTTGTATTTTTTCTTAATATTGTGATTTTTTTTTAAGTTGACTTAATAATGACAAATTTAATGTATGTAATTGTCTATGCATTTTAAGTTAAACTGCCTACAATGTGATTTGAGACCTAGACATTTGTTTGTATTATGAACTGTAAGCAATCTGTTTGAAACGTTAGGTTTATCACCTGCTGCTGTATTTGTAAACAAAGACATATGTTGCTTTAAGAAGTAATTATAATTAGGAATAGTCTATGGATGTGATACTTGATATTTTTTAAGATAAACTTGTTTGCTTTTGTGTATTATACCAGAAAACTTTTTTAAAAAATGTATTTTCATGGTTTCATAGTTTTTCCATGTATCTTATTCTGCAGCCCAGTTCTGGGCTTCCCTGAGAAGTCCTTAGTCTAATTAACTGCAAAATTGTTGTCAGAAAGAAAGAAAAAAAAGAAAGGAAGGAAGGAAGGAAGGAAGGAAGGAAGGAAGGGTCTGAGACGCTCCTCTGTGTGTGACCTGCATTCACGAAGGCATTTAAATAGGCTGCCTGGGAACAACCCTCCACAAACCCACTTTCAGCAACATGGTGTCCATTGTGTGGGTTTCTTCTTCTCCCTTCAAGGCTGTGTCATTCTTTGTAACCAGGTTATCTGTATAATCAGACTTTCTCTGCCCCAGCTGCCACCACCCCCACTTTCTTTTATGAAAGATTGTTCTATTCTTGTCATAACTACTGTGCCTGTGGTGAGGGCCACATTAATAAACTTGGTACAGTTCACCATTCCCTTTCCACAGGGGGGTTTGTTAGCCTGCCTTGAACCCCAGTGTGGTTGGGGCTATAAACGAGTCACTTGTACTATATCATGCTTTTGAAAGAGCCTTCTGCTTTTTGCCTTATAATTGGACACCGTGCAACTGTAAATTTTTTTAAGTTGCATTTGATGTCTTACTTCCTATCTCCTAAAGGTGGGCTAGGGTTCCTTCCATCATGAGATGATAGTGTTTCAGCCAACACTTTCCCTGGGGACCTGACCCAAGCAGGTTCTCTTTTTACCACCATATTAAAACTTAGCACCAATCCTTTTGCAGCAGATTTCTAAAGCAAAATAGAATCCTATTCGCTTACTTACTTTCAGTAAGACAATGCAATACACAATTCTAATACAAGAAGAGAATTTGGGCCATCCCTCAGTTTGTTCCTATGGCATGTAAACATGATTCTCCTCGTGTGGGCATTGAACAGTTCCATTTTCACTCTTATTTTGTGGTGCCCTGTGCTTCCAGGGATGAGGAGAAGGTAGAGCTTAGTCCCTCCCTACTCTGTGCTTTCACTAAAGCAATTCCACTCTTCCACTTTATCATTTTACTTATTGTATTAGCTTGGGCTGCCATAACAAAACATCACAGATTGGGTGGCTTAGCCAACAGAGATTTATTTCTCAAAGTTCTAGAGGACAGGAAGTCCTCCCGTCAAGGTGCTGGTCCTGCTCAGTTCCCAGTAAGGACTCTGTGGCTTGTAGATGGCCGTCTTCTCACTGTGTCCTCATAGTGGAGAGAGAAGAAGCAAGCTCTGTTGTCTCTTATAAGGACACTAATCCCATCTGGGCACCCTACCCTTGTAACCTCATCTAAATGAATTACTCCCAAAGGCTCCATCCTCGAGTACCATCACATCCAGGGTTAGGACTTTGATGTGAATTTGGGGGGACACAAGTTGGTTCATAGCACTTACAGATAAGTTGCTTGGGGGAACAGATGTTTTGCTGCTTTTAAATTTCAGAAATGGTTGTAGATGATGGTTTCTTTGTTGAGGTTTGCTGAAATCACAATCCTAGATTCACAAGTATAATAGAATCTCAGGCCACCTAGAATCTAAGCTATGCTTACGAGTGTTAGTATCATCTAAGAGGAAATGTAACACTTTGGTCAGTTTTTGCTGTGGTCCTTATTTTATGTTAAGCCTCTTTTTTAAACCGCCATTTAGACCAGCAATCCTTAAAGTTAGGTAGATTAAAAAGAATCCTTTTTTAGAGATAAGGAAACCTTAAAAAGGTTATTTAAGTAAATTCCCAAAGTCATAGTAATAATGGATGGCGCCAACTCTGTCACCAGGGCTTAGGGTTTGTCTACTTTTTGTTCAGGCATCCAGTACCCTTTTTATGCAGTTGCTTGCTTACCAGTCTAGACCATTGCCTTTTCTCTTCCACTTGTTCTTGTTCCCTTAAGCTGCCACTGGTAGGTTCCAAAGCTGTGGGAAAACTCCCAAAATAACTGGTTAACTTTTTAGACAGATCAAGTTAAATAGAGCTTCATATATTGTCCTACTTAATGGCTTCGTTTACTGGGGGCTAATGATAGCTTCTATGCACATTTTACATACGTTAGCTCATTTGATTCTTAACACCTCTGCTTTTGAGATAATACACAATCTAGGAGGAGACGAAAGTAGTTGACACTACTAAACATTTTATGTGCACTATCTCAGTTAAGCCTCCCAGCAAACCTCTAAGACAAGGACAGTTCTCATCCCCATTTTATAGATGATGCAACTAAGGATAAGAGGTTATAGAGATCACACAGTTCCTATGTAAAGAACTGAGATTAGAATCCTAGGTGTGACTGATAGCAAAGCTTTTCCTGTATACCACTGTACTACAGAATGCTGCTACTAGGAACAACATCTTACATGTGCCTATCCTGGTTGCTTTAGTGCTGTAGTTCTGCTTCCAAAATTGTATACCTAGAAAGTCCAATCCATCTAACATTGAACATTACGCAGCTGGCCTTTTACACGTTTTATGTCAACTGAATCAGTTTCATTGGCTATTCACTTTAAAGAGCTAGAGTTTGTGTTTGAAATGCATATTCTTATAGTTGATGGATAAGCACAATTCTTAAACTACTTAGAACTTCGTTATATCTTCATAAACAAAGGCAAATTATGTTCAAAGGCGTAGCAGTTAAGAGTAGGTTTAAGATCTGGATATAAGAGTTGTTAACGAAAGGTAATGGGTGATCAAACCCCTAGCTGCAGTCCTACCAATTATTGAGCACACTGGGTATCTAGCCGCCCCTCGGTGAGAAAGGCTTGGACAAGGCTGTCAGAATGGCCGAGACAGAAGAGGTCTCTGTTAGCAGTGGAGGAACAGCCAAGATGTACAGGAGAACTGTACAGAGGGTGGGAGAGTCCAAGGAAGGTTCTGCCAAGTATGGCTTGACAGTTCTTTTTTTAAACTTGCTAGTACAGGACATGCTAAGTTAAAACATCTGAACTGTTGCCTAGTTACTGCAACACACAAAAATCCCAAGGACTAAACTTAATGAATACCTGGATCCCTTCTTGAATGCCCAAAGAAATCTCTACAAAAAAAAAGACCCAACTACATGACTAATGATTAGGAAGAACTAGCACCCACGCTTTTTGTAGAAGTGGGATGAAGAGGATTAATGTGAACTCTACAAACTTCACCAGATTTCTTATCTGAAAAGTAGTAATAAGTCTCCACCTCTGGTGAATCTGCAATAGAAATCTGATCAAATTCTAGAAGGCATCCATTCTTGGTTCAGTGAACAGCACAACTGCTGGGGACTCCAGGGAACAGAGTTTTTAGCTTTGAGCTCAGCTCAGTAGTGCGATTTGCTGCAATTGACTAGCTTCCTGTGCTCACTCACTTACCTTACGATAAAACAGATCAGAATGCTCAAAGTATCCGAAGTACACAAGGGGGAAAATGGAACACTCTTCCCTCTAGCCAAAGGGATGTATTTGGTGCATTAGCATAACTAAAAGATTTCACCTCTAGTATATAATACCTATATTAATATTCCTCTTTCAAATTAGGTTGTCCTAGAGCGCCTGAGTGGCTTAGTTAAGTGTCTGACTCTTGATTTTGGCTCAGGTCATGATCTCACAGTTTGTGAGGTCACCCCCTGTGTCTTCTTGGGATTCTCTCTTCCTTTCTGCCTCGCCCCCACTCTCTTGCTCTCTCTCTCAAAATAAACTTAAAAAATTAGATTATCATGCTTGGGGCCTAAAAGCTACATAATGTGATAAAACATTTATTGAACACCAAGATTGTACTATAAGTGTTCATACATCTCAGTTTGCCTGGAACAATTCTGGTTTATGTTGTCCAGGTGTAATTATTAATAGCACCCTCCTTGTATTCTCAAGTGTCCTGGTTTTGAGGATAAATGATTATATGGCTATCCTAACTATAACAAAAAAGAATGCAAGTGAAGATTTTCTGTATGTTTCCTGAGATATAAAAATTCATCCTGGGGTGCCTGGATGGCTCAGTTGGTTAAGCATCTGACTCTTAATCTCAGCTCAGGTCTTGATCTCAGGGCTGTGAATTCAAGCCCCATGTTGGGCTCCATGCTGGATGTGAAGCCTACTTAAATAAAAAACACCTCATCCTAAAGAACATGGTTCACATATCAATTAGGCTGCCACTTAATACAGCATCTTTTCTTTTTTTCAATGTTTATTCATTTTTGAGAGACAGAGGGTGTGAGCAGGGGAGGGGCAGAGGGAGACAATCTGAAGTAGGCTCTAGGCTCTGAGCTGTCAGCGTAGCCCCACGCGGGGCTCAAACCCATGAACTGTGAGATCATGACCTAAGCCAAAGTCAGATGCTTAACCAGCTGAACCACCCAGGCACCCATATACTTCATCTTAAAGGTGAAGAAAGTTATCCAAGTCACTCAATTGCAGCCATATCATCTTCAGCAAGTCCTACAGGCAAGAAGCACACACATTCTAGTTCTAGAATAGGAAGTCATGCCTTTTTTAGGGGAGAGGAGATGGATAGAGAAGGATTGATGGGGATACTACTTTTCTGGGCATCTCTCCAAGGGTTTCTGCCTCATGGTCTCACATGTGTCCCCTACCCCCCCTCCAAGTTCTGAAAGCAATTTTCCTTAAAGTTCCAAGTTTCTTTGTTGTTGTTTTTAACTTAATCTTCTCACAAACTGAATAGCACTGAAAATTATGTCCAGTTTTTTGGATCTTTTAGCCGCTGCATACAGACATTACCAAATCTGTGGTAGAATTGCATTGCATTTCCTCCAGCCCTGGGCAGACATGAGTGTTTCTAATTCATTAGTGGTGGGACGGAACAGACAGTGAAATTATTTCAAAGGGTACATTAGTGGCAGGGAATAAATAATGAAAACTTGTTAAACCACTTCACAAATATCTGCTGGCTGGAGTAATGGTTCTCACTTTTATGGTCCTTGAGACGCATTTTTTTTTAATGTTTATTTTGAGAGAGAGCGCCTGCAAGTGGGGGAGGGGCAGAGAGAGGGAGAGAGAGAGAATCCCAAGTACACTCTGCACTGTTAGCGCAGAGCCTGACGCAGGGTTCCATCCCATGAACCGTGAGATCATGACCTGAGCCAAAAGCAAGAGTCAACGCTTAACTGAGCCACCCAGGCACCCCTGAGACACCTTTCTTAGTACTGGAACTGGTGGCTCTCCTGGAAGGAGTGGACACTTCAGGGACAGGCACACGATATCCCACTAGCATTCCTGTTTGAGTAGAATGCCTATGGCCACGACCAAATTCTCTCGCAAGTTTTCTCACATAGTTTCACAGCAAAGTTCTTGCCTATCAGAAACCATTTTTCTTGGACACTGGTTCACTGGTATTCTCCACCTTTCCTCCTGCTGTTTGAATTCTGCTTTTCACCATCTGCAACACTGCTCAGCTTAATATTCTAATGGCCGTTGCCATAAAAGTACGTGTCCCCAGCTGTGGCAAAAATTAAATTTTCACATTGGCCACAATTTACTGACACATCTGTTCTCAGTACACTATTGTGCTGCAGTGGTTGTGAAGTCAGAATCAGAAACAGCTCTCCGGAAACATCAGTTTGAATAGAATGTGAAACCGCAGAATACTCCCAAGTTTGCTGCTAGCATCTTTCACACAAAGTACCTGGAAATCACATCTGACTTACTCATCCAGAAAGTATTGCTCTCAAACAACTCCTACTCTTTGTATAATGAAAAGCATATTGGCATTACTGGGGGAGGGTTGGGGGAGGGGTACGCAGAGGACTGGGTGGAATCCAATAATATTCTATTGAGAGGGATGATGGCTATATTATTTATTTAACTCCAAAGATATATAATATTCTTGTATATACGATTTGCATGTTTTTTTAAAACCACATGGGGCGTGGGCATCTGTTCTTGAAAGGAAACCCCAGTTTCACCCAGACTCTCTCTGAGAAAGGTGGACAGGCAAACCTTGGTGGTAACTGATGCCCCAGGCATGTACCAGTAGTGTGAGGCTGTGCCCAGAGTCAATGTTTTTCCTTTATGCTAATAACTGAAGATTTCAATTGCTTTAGGAAACAGATGGTTGTCATTAAGAACACAAAAGGATAAAAGGTCTGCCCAGTGATCCACTCGGTCTAGTATCCAGTCAGACAATGGAACCAAGAGATGCTTTGTGAAAGAGCATAATTGGTACATAAACTTAGTATGCCAAACCCAGCACTAGACAAATGGAGAAGCAATTGTAGAGCGTGCTATTACATGAGGCATTGTGAGGCATTAGCACAAAGAGAATCACAGAATAGTTTTAGCCCCATAAGCACAGACGGAGACAATAGGGATGATACGTTCCACGGTGTAGGTGGAGAAAAATGAGGAAAACCTAAGAAGAATGAGGATTGAGGCAGTGCAATGCAGTGGTAAAGAGCACAGGTTCTGGAACCCCACGTACTGTATTTATATACTGTCTCCACCACTTACTAGATACATCACAATGGGTGAGTTACTTAAACCACTTGGTGCCTCCATATCTTTAGCTATAAATACTATAAAACGGTAATTCCTAACTCTAGGGTTTTGAGAATTAAAGCATTTAGTGTTTGACATCATAAGCACTCAACGAATGTGAGCTAATCATGGGATCTGGAATGCATTGTTTTAGGTTTGGGCCTACAAGGATGTTACAGTCTAGTAGAGAAAAGAGAAAAGTGAACGAGCCATTTCCATCCAGTGTCATGTTACTGAAGCAGGAGACACAGAATCCTCTGAGAATATCCAATGAACACCCAATAGTTAAATGGCTACCATGTTTTGAGCACTAACAATGTGCAATCTGGTCTCCTAAGGGCTTTAATCACATTATCTCATTGAGTTTTTACAACAACTGAGAGCAAGGGGTAAAATTCAGCTCTGTCCAGTGCAGAGCTATGTTCCTTCCTCTTTGGGATGCAGGTCTTCATTAGTGCTTCAAGGAAGTTTGCACCTCAGAAAAAGTCCTGTCTCAAGAGAAAGCCCAAGAGAGAGACTGTCCTCACCTCCAGCCACTTTGCCTCCAGCCATATTTGCCTAATCATGTCCATCCATTTGAAAGCAGGTGACTTTGGGGTGGGCAAGGGAAATTTCAAGCCCCAGGCATGGGTGTGAGAGTGAAATCGGAGAGGTGAGAGGCAGGCAAGTACCCTGAGGAGGAACTGATTGAAGCAGGTCTAGTATAACTGTTCTACCGCTAAGGAGCTGTGTTCCCAACATTGCAGAGAACGTGCCCACCCTGGAACAGCTTTCCATGCATTCTTCCCAGCAACACCAGCAGCATGATTGCAAACACAACTTGCTTCGTGGCTCTCCACAGACACACCAGTCCTTCATGCCATACAAGCTATTCACTGCAGTCTCAAGCTCACTGGGAGCTCTGAACACCTCATACTTAGAAAGAAAACATTGCTTTTCCAAAGCTCCTTTGCTCTAGATTACATGAGAGACGTTAGCCTGTATATGCTGATGTCAAACTCTTGTCTGATAAGGGAATAGATAAGAGAGGCATTTCTTGGAATGAGTATCTAAAAAGAATCTGAGGAGAATCTAAGCCTTGGAGAAAGGGAATTGAGAAGACTTTGACCTAAGGCAAGGGAAGACAAAACTGCCCTAAATTCATTGCAAAATATATCAGCACCTATATTGTTTTCAATCATTCACCTGGACTTATTAACCACTTACTCTGTGCCTTGTGCTGGTGATTCAGTAGTGAAGTAGTCAATGCAGTTTCCACTCTCACGCAACTCACAACCTCATAGAAGAGACAATCATTAAGTAATTAACACTTGTGATAAGTGCTAGGAAAAAAAGCATAACCTAGTAGGTAGGAGTTGAGTAGAGCTCACCAGAGGAAACAATTTGAAGGATGAGCAGGATTTACACAGGTAGAGATTGGGAGAAGGGTGCCAGGAAGAGAATACAAGAGTGTCAAGAAGAAGGCCGCTTTGTGTGCAGAAGAGAGGGAGGGGCCAGAAGTGGGAGTACTTGCCTGCACGTTGGTGTTGGGGGGCAGAGGCTATGAAATGGAGCAAAACGGGTAGAAGACCTATGATCGGCTCTATTTTTCCTGTGCTGTCTACTAAATGAAACATGCTATCTTCCCATTGATACATTCTCCAATAAACTCAGTTTCAAGTCTTTAGAATCCCTTGACCATCCAGGATAATCATGCATAGAGATCTGGGTTCCCTGAAGTCCTATTAGGCATATTTCCCCAGCATTGTGGAAAAGGAAGTGTCCTTTGTATAATCTTAATACCTTTCAAAGCACCTGCCTATGCAGCAGTCTATAAGCCATTTGTGAAAGAGTATTGTCAGCACTGTGCTGATTGGGAATGGGACACCGTCCCTGGATTTATTCCAAAGGGTAAATTAGAGAAACCCTTGAATGAATAATTTGGTCAGTTCACTCCCTGAGTAACTTCAATTTCCCTATCTTGCTTCTTGTCATAATTTTCTTTCTAACCCAGAAAAGCAGAATGTTTATAAAGTACACAAGGTATACTGCTTGGCCTACACCTGCTGTAGTAAACATCTACATTTCCCAGCCCTCTTTAAGGCCTTGCACAGAGCAATTCCCAAGGTAGCATCTCCTAAGATGTGTTCTGTGATGCACCTGGAGTAAAGTGGTCCATCAGTCAATAGGTTGAGGACAGTACATGTGATATCCACTCACAGAAAGGTACCACTCACAGAAAGGTTAGTGCATTAGGGCACTAACAAGGCCTATAGTAAAGAAACCCATCATTTCCCATATGTATTTAATTGCAGGAACTCTTTGTTTGAATAAACATGTTTCTATGGCAATACTAGCTGAGGGTATTGCTTATTTTTTATTTAACAATTGTTCAGTGGGTGGTATGTGTCCAGTAGGTGACTGTGTCACAGAAAGAAGGAATAATAGGGGGAGGGTTTAGTGTATTCAATGTACAGTTTCAAAATATTCAATTCTATAGAGGATAAGAAAAGAAATGGGTGGATGAACTCATAAGATACATCAAGTATAGATCAGTAATTAGTAAATAGAGCATGTATGGATTAAACATCAGTGAAAAGGGCTACAAGATCCAAGGGTTCATGAGGTAATAACATACCTGCGGGGCACCTGGGCACTAAATGTTCAATGATACATTATATATCAATATTCATGAGTCCTTAATTCGACCACCCACTAGTGTTACCTACTAGTGTTCCACGTGCCGTCCATGGCTGTTCAACAGACTATATTACAAGCTACAATTCTGACTAATTGCACCTCTCTAACAGAGCAAGTATCATTGACCCAGGATCCACCTGTTTGAACCTCAACTCTAGTCTTCATGTCTGCAGCAGGAAAAGCTGATGCAGCTGAGATAGAATACATATAACATAGTATTCCCCAGGATAGTCCTATCGATGCCACTTGTTCCCTATCCTAAGTGTTTAACTTGACCATTCTCCCCCCCTTGCTTCTCACAGTGCTGTACATTGATTTAATAAAAAGTGTGATCCATGCGTTTCAATTGGGTATGTGAGCCTTTATATTTCATGAACTCTAGGATAGCCTGCCTACTGGTGTACTTGGAGCCTACTCAATTTTCCACATGACAGAGTGACACACACAAAGATTTTTAAAATATCTAATATACATAGTCAATAACATTGATAAACGTAGGTTACATTGATCAGGAAAACCCCCCACAAATTATCAATAGTAAGAATGAGAGATGACATTACTACACATTACAAAGACACTAAAAGAAGACTAAGGAACTATTAACAACTTTATGCTGATAAATTCAACAACTGATGAAAGGGACAAATTCCTTGGAAGGCATAAACTACCAATACTCACTCAAGAAGAAATAAATAATCTAAATAGCCTTATCTGTTAAATTCAACTTTCTCACAATAGTACAACCACTTTGGGAAACAGTGGGGCAATTCCCTAAAGGATGAAACAGACTGACTTATATGACCCAAAAATTCTATTCCTAGGTATATACTCAAGAGCAATGAAAACATATGTTGACACAAACACTTGTAACAAATGCTCACAGCAGCGTTATTCATAATAGCTAAAAAGTGGAAACAAATCAAATGCCCATTAACTGACGAATGGTTAAACAAAATGTGGTATATCATCACAGTAGAATATTATTTAGCCATAAAAATGGATGGAATACTGATACATGCCATAACATAGACGAACCTTGAAAACATTATGCCAAGTGAAAGAAGCCATTCACAAATGACCACATTGAATATGATTCCATTTATATTAAAGTGCAGAATAGGCAAATCCATACAGGTTGCCAGGACCTGGGGAGAGTGGGGGAAATGGGGACTGACTCCTGATAGGAACAGAGTTTCCCTTTAGGATAATGAAAATGTTATGGGATTTGGTTGTGGTGATAGATGCATAATTCTGCAAATATAGTAAAATCCACTGAATTGTACACTCTAAAAGGGTGAACTTTATGCTCTGTGAATTGTATCTCAATAAAGCTATTATTAAATCAATCTTTGTAATTTACCATATTAAAGACAAAAAAGAATCATATGAATAGATGCAGAAAAATATGTGACAAAATCCAACATCAATTCTCAGTTTAAAAAAAAAAAAACACCTTAGCCAACTAGGAATAGAAGGAAACTTCCTCAACCGGTTATAGGGCATCTACAGCTAACATTATACTAAATGGTAAAAAAACTGCATTCTTTCTAAAATTAGAAACAAGGCAAAGATTTCTACTCTCACCATTTCTATTCAACACTGTACTGGTTCCAGCCAGTGCAATAAGGTAAGAAAAAGAAATAAAAGATGATTAGATTGGAAAGGAAGTAATAAAACTGTCTATTCATAAATGACATAACTGTCTATGCAGAAAATCTTATGGAGTCTACAAAAATCGGTATTAAAAATAATAAGTGAGCTTTAGCAAGTTTTCTGGATATAAGTTCAATATATAAAAATAGTGTATTTTTATATACTAGCAAACAATTGGAAATTGAAATTAAAAACAATACTGTTTACCCTACTACCAAATATATCAAATGCATAGCAATAAATTGACCAAAATATGTATGTCCTATACTCTGAAAACCATAAAATATAGTTGAGATAAATTAATACCTCAATAAATAAAGAAATATTCTATACTCATGTATCAGAAGACTTAATACTGTGAAGAAGACAGTTCTCCCTAAATTTATTCAATGCTATCCTAGTCAAAACTCTAACAGTTTTTTTCATGTAAAAATTGGCAAGCTAATTCTAAAATTTATTTGGAGGGGTTCATGGGTGGCTCAGTTGGTTGGGTGTCCAACTCTTGATTTTGGCTCAGGTCACGATCCCAGAGTCCTGGGATTGAGCCCTGTGTTGGACTCTGTACTGAGCATGGAGCTTGCTTGAGATTCTCTCTCACTCCCTCTGCTCCTCCCCCATTCTCTCTCTTTCTCCAAAAAAAAAAAAAATTTTTTTTTAGTAAAATTCATTTGGAAATGAAAAAGACATAAAGTAGCTAGACAAATTTGGAAAGCTAAGTAATCAAGATAGCATGGTATTGGCATGAAAACAGATCACTGGAGAACAGAGTGTGGAAATAGACCAACATATATATGGTAAATTGATTTCCAATGAACATGTAAAAGTGATTTAGTAGAGAAAGGATCCTTGGATTAGAATACCAAAAGCACAATCCATAAAACAAAAAATTGATAAATTGTACTTCTTTACAATTAATAACTTCTTTCCTTTGAGACACTATTAAGAGAATAATAAGACTAGTTACGGACTTAAAGAAAATATTTGTAAACCATATGTAGGACTTGTATATAGAATATATCAAAAAGTTTCAAAACTCAACAATAAGAAAAGCAAACACCCTAATTAAAAATAGGCAAATGATTTGAACAGACAATTCATCAAAAAGATACATGGGTGGCAAAAACACATTTACAATGTCATTAGGGAAACTCAAATTATAATCACAAAGAGGTATCATTACACATCTATTAGAATATCTAAAACTAAAAAGACTAACCATACCAACTCTTGTCAATGATGTGGAGCAACTGGAACTCTCATGCTACTGGTGGAAATACAAAATAGTACATCTACTTGGAAAATAATTTGGTCATTTCTTAAAAATTTAAACATACCCACCTTAGGGCCCACCCATTCACTTCCAAGGAGAAAGTATATGTTTATGCAAAGACATGTACACAGATGTTCATGGAAGTTTTATTTCTAGAAGTTTATTTCTAATACTTCAAAACTGGAAACAACCCAAATGTTCATCAGTAAGTGAATGGATAAACAAATTGTGGTGCATCTACTGAGTAATTGATACCCTCAACAATGGAATACTAGTAATCGATACACTCAACAACATGGATGAATCTCAAAATAATGCTGAATGAAAGAAGCCAAAAAAAAAAAAAAAAAGAGCATACCATATGATTCCATCTGTATGAAATTCTAGAAAATGCAAGCTAATCTGCAGAGGCAAAGAGTAGACAGCAATTGCCTGAGGACAGGAAAAGGGATTACAAAAGGATATAAGGTAACTTTTGGGAGGGTATGGATATGATCATTTACTTGATTGTGGGGATAGTTTCACAGGTGTGTACATGTTAAAACTTATGACATTTTATAGTTTAAATACATACAGTGTATATTGTGTGTTAATTATCTCAACAAAACTATTAAAAAGATCAGAGAACAGGGTTTTCCAAAGTAAATGAAGTACCTATTTAAAAAATAATATTCAATATTTATTGAACGTTTTTATATACCAAATTCTATTCTAGTTAAGAGTTATTACTTCCTTTCATCTTCCCAGTAACCTTATAAAGGAAGTACTATTATTCCCATTAAGTAACTCACTCAAATCCCACAAGCCAGTGAGATGTTAAGCCAGAATTCAAACCTCGGACCATTTGACTTTACTACCCATAATCATAACCACTATATAACCTGGATCCAGAAGGCCCTCAAGGAATTTGGAGTCCAGTGTAGAGACAGATACCACCCTCCAGCCTACAAGAGAGTAAATGAAAGGGAGAAAAGGGGGAAATTTGGTGAAGATTAAACTAATCTCTTGCTAGGTCCCAAACTAGACCATTGACCTAGTGGCATAGGCAATGCTCTGGATAACAGAGTTCTGGTGCTTCTGTCAAGTCACTGGACAAGGAAGGGGTTGGGGAAGGATAGGAAGCCTCTGTCCAGACTAAAGGAGATTGACCATGCACATTCAGTTCAGGCAGTCCCACCAGTCAGGGCTCCTCCAGTTTCTGCCCATGTTAAGACAATCATCAGAAGCAACTGAGCAGACATTGCCTTGACCCATTTCAGGAGTTCCAAAAGAGGTTTTTAATTAGAAGATCTAAGATTCAGAACCGGGATGAGCCCTTTCACTGCTCGGTATTTCCACTTCCTCATCTCTAAGATGGGGAAGTTGAATTAGGTGTTGCTGTGGTTCCTTCTATGTCTCACAGGCTTTGTCCTGGCCTGTTTTTATGGTTTTCCCAGAGTATGAAGGCTCTGATGGGGATCCATGAAGTGTCTAGAAGGGTGACTTTACTTCTCTCAGCAGCTCTGCTGACTACAGGGAACTATACTGAGATTATAAAGCAACACCATTAAATAACTAGAAAGGAAAATCATTAACGGCAGATGCCTTTATATCAATACTTTTGTGATTATCAAAGTAATAGACGTTAATTATACACATTTCAGAAAATACAGACTGTGAGGAAAGAGTTAACACAGCATTTCTGGTTGCTTGCTCCTTACATGTCTTCAAGAGACCCATGATTAGCCCTTGGCAGCCCTTAGAGTGTTCTTTATATTGGTGGTTGATGACTTACATACACCAGGACCAATGGATCATACCATACGTGCTTCTCAGGGGTGCTTTGCACAAACATCAAGATCAATGATGTGCACCTAGTTTCATTGTTAGGGTTGGGTTTTGGTTACCAAAGTTGGTTGCATACATAGTAGGATATACTTATGTGACCAGCCCCCTATAAAAGCCTTGGACTCTGAGACTCAAACAGGCTTCTCTGGGTAAAGACATTCTATATATGTCCCTGAAGTTAATGGCGAAAGAAAGAGTACTCCTGTGTGGCCTCCACACTCCTGTGTGGAAAGACACTGAAGTCTGTGTTGAATGTCTGGACCCCATGAGTGCATACCTTTTTCCCACTGCTTTTGCTCTATACGTTTTGCTATAATAAATCTTAGTGAGTATATAACCTGCTATTGAGTCCTGTGGGTCCTTCTGGTGAATCACTGAATAACACAGAGATAAATATATAAATACACACATATATATAAATTAACCCAAATCCATATACTTGGAGATAACCACTTGGCTAGCTTTAAAAACAAGGTTTTGACCAACCAAATCATCTTACAACACTTGATCTTAGCCAAAAGGCCGAAAAGTGATCCAAATCATCTTACAGAAGGCCTTCTAAATTGTGAGAAGGCAAACAAAACTGCTAATTAAATTGGTAAATTGTACCATGGAGTGAAGATTAAATTTTATGGAAGCCCTGTGTTAGGACTTACATAGTTTTACTGTTTTAAATGATTACCAAGATTTACTGAACTTTACTTTTGTGACATAATAATGGTTTCATATATGACTTAATCATTAATTCAGAATCCAACTTTTAATCTTGATTAAACTGTTCCTATGGGAACAGTTAGGACACTTTACAAGAAATGGCTTTATAATACTGCCCAAGAACAGGTTGTGAAAAGCAGAGACTGCCTGTCTCCCTAAGAGTCTAGGGAGACAATGGGTGGGGGAGTGAACGAGACCAGCTACCCTTCCATGTACCCCTCATTCTATAAATCACCCTTTTTTTGGCAGCTTCCCTCTATGACCTTAGTAATAAAAATAATTAATAACTACTAACATTAATGAGTACTTATTCTGAGCCAATCACTATTCTAAGCACGTTTTCTCTTAATCTTCACAACATCATATTCAGTAAATGCTACTATTTTCCCCTTTATAAAAATGAAGATACCAAGGCTAAGTATAATTAAGTAGCTAGTTCATGAAACTAGTAAATTAGATGTTACTGGGACTTGAACCTGAACTCAAGTCAGCTGCCAAACTTCATGTCCCCTTATGTTTATACAAATGAGATGTCACTGATATAAATGGGTTTTAGAGTTAGGTTTTGTATTAGGGTTTTCAGGGAAACAAAACCAACAAGATACACACACACACACACACACACACACACACACACTCACACTCACACACATTCACAGATTTATTTTAAGGAATTGGCTCACACGATTGTGGGGGCAGACAAGTCTGGAATTTGCAGAGCAGGCTGGCAAGCTAGAAATTCAGGGAAGAGTTGACGTTGTAGTCTTGTATTCAAAATCTGAAGGCTGGAAACACCCAGGTTTCTATTTTGCAGTCTTGAAGCAGAATTTCTTTTTCTTCAGGAAACCTCAGTTTTTGCTCTTAAGGTAACTACCCACATTATGGAAGGTAAAAAAGTCTACTGATTTAAATGTTAATCACACATAAAATGTAACTATCATAGTTCTGATTTTTCTCTTTTGAAGAGGAAAGGGAGGGTGGATCCCCAGATGTGATTTACTCAAGACTAACCCCAAGATGAGCCTGTTACCCAGTGAAAAACCAGTCCCATGAGTTGGCAAGCCTCTTAGCCACAGCCATGCAAGTGTGGCATTGGCCAGAAGAGGGCACTGCCTTCTACTTGTGTAACATTTGTGCAACCATCTGCAAGGGAACTAGGAGGATAGAAAAAATGTTGACACTACTTTCAATTATTGTATTTTACAGTCCCCGATTCATTTTAGCACAACCTTTGGTAGAATAAATGCCTGTGAACTTTTAGTTGTACCGTAAGACCAAAGGACCTCATTGACAATATTCACACTTTATGTTCAATAACGCAGGAAGACATGGGATGATGGTGTCCTTCTGCTCTCCTGGTGCATTATAATTGGTCTGGTCAGGCAGCATCAAACCAGTTTTTCCCAGAGTAGGCCAACTCAAGCTGATGCAGGGGGAAAGAAAAAGCTGAGGCATTGGCAACTAAGAGAAAGAACTGGGAGGACCCCTGGGGCTCCAGGCAGTTGAGGAAACTTCTAGCAAGATTCACAGGATAGGTCTGGGAAGTTACTTACTGTGTTTGGGTTTGAGACAATAACACTGCAGGCCCCTTTGGCAATACTACTCAGTCTAGCTGAGCACTTAAGCTAATCTCTGGATTCTTAATTGGGAATGGAAATCCACATAAATACAGTTATTCTTTAGTTCTCGTTGATAATTAAAAATCCCCCTTCCCTGCTTCCATTTTAATGAGAGCTTCCATTTGTGCAGCTTGAGATTTTGCAGAGGCCTTTTTCATCCCACAGAAAGTAATAGAGCAGGTACCAATTATTTCCAATTTACAGTTGAGGAAACACAGAGGTTAAGTGCCTTGCTCTGGCTCCTCTGTAATCCAAGCCTGGAAGGAGACCAGAAACCTGGGGCCTGATCTTAGCTTTGTGCTTTGTCCCCTACCAAAAATACATTTCTGGGGCGCCTGGGTGGCTCAGTCTGGTTGACTGTCTGACCAACTCTTGATTTCAGCTCAGGTCAGGATCCCAGGATCAGGCTCCACAATCAGCGTGGAGCCTACTTAAGATTCTCTCTCACGCATGTACTCTCGCTCTCACTCTCCCCTATTCTCTCTCTCTAAGTTAAAAAAATAAAAAATACACCCCTAACTCTCATTTACTGCTATTCCAGGGTCCATTAAAGATGCATATATGCAAACACTGTGAGCTGATAATTCCACTTGTAGGAATGTGTGCAATAAAACCCCATCAACATAGAATGGATAAATAAACTGTGGCATATTTCTTTTTTTAATGCTTACTTATTTTGAGAGAGAGGGCACATAAGCACATGCAAGCCAGGGAGGGGCAGAGAGAGAGGGAGAGAGAATCCCAAGCAGGTTCTGCACTGTAAGCAAAGAGCCCAAAGCGGGGCTTGATCCCACAAGCCCCTGACCTGAGCTGAATTCCAGAGTCAGAGGCTTAAGCAACTGAGCCACCCAGGCACCCCATCTGTGGCATATGTCTATCATGGAATACAATATAGCAATGAGAATAAGTGAAGAAGATCTACACAAAATGTGAATAAATTTCACAAGTATACATAAAGTTCAAAAACAGGCAAAAATATAAAGTGTTGAAAGTTAGGTTACTGGTTATACCTCAAAGGACTAGTAACTGGGGGAGGAGTGGGTACAGAGGTCTTCTGGGGTGACTCTAACATTCTACTTTTTGATCTACATAGTGGTTACCAGGGTAACATAGGTGTGTTCACTTTGCACAAATTCACCAAGCCATACATTTACAGTGCATGCACTTTTCTGTATCTGTTACACTTCAAGAAAACAATTTTAAAGCTCTGATTCGTCTAAATGAATCACCTTTCCGTGAGCAAACATCAGGACTGCCCACATGAAGCTTATCCTCAATTACACCAGATTTGTTTGTTGCTCTAACAGTGACCACATCACCATTCCCCAGAGTTTCCAAAGCATTGAGAGAGCAGGTCAACAAGGGTCTTTGCATTTGTGCATACAAGAATACATTTCAGGAGGGCTGCCACCTAGGAAGTTCAGCACCTGCCTCCAATACTATGAGCATGTGTTCTTTCTTGCGTGTCCATAAAGTAAGGAAGAAAGAACTAAGCAGGATAAGCCAAACACAGAAAACATCTCATCCAAATGCAAAAGCTTTCTTGCCTATGTCCCATTTTAAAAGTTCTTATTTTTGTATGGAAGGTTTCACAGGTTTGCCTGTCACCCTTGAACAGGGGCCACGCTAATCTTGTCTGTGTCGCTCCAGTGTTTTCAGTAGATGTGCTGCCAAAGCGAGCACACCTGTCTCATTTTTAACAGCCAATGACACTAGCACCATTTTTCAGGAAAAATAAGAAACCTAACTCCTGCATCCCAGAGTGCAGACAGCACCTCTAAACAAGAGGGCATAGGGCAGCGATCAAAACTGTTCCAAACTGTGGCAGGCCCTAGTGAAGTAAGAGATAGAACCCAGGGTACTGTCTGCTTCTCATTAGCTCTAATTGCTTCTTGCAGGAACAAGGTGTTTGAAAAATCTTTTTTTATTAATTTTTAAAAAAATTTAGAATTTATTTTTGAGAGAGAGAGACAGAGTGAAAGCAGGGGAGGGGCAGAGAGAGAGAAACACGCAGAATTAGAAGCAGGTTCCAGGCTCTGAGCTGTCAGCACAGAGCCCAACGTGGTGCTTGAACTCAAGAACCGTGAGATCATGACCTGAGCCGAAGTCAGACACCCAACTAACTGAGCCACCCAGGTGCCCTGGTGTTTGAAAACCTTAAAAGACAAAAGTACAGCAACGTATTAGATCAAGGGTTGGCAATCTCTGTCCATGGGCCAAGGACATTTGGTTCAGGGTTACACACACACACACACACACACACACACACACACACACACCATACTTTCTCAGCTGCTTTGGAGAGCTCCTACCACCACTGCAGCTCTTGTATCTTCTACATCAGTGATTCACTGCTGTTTCAGTCCCACACTCTATCTCAGGGGAGAAAGACTGAGAACCACTTAGACAGATAACCACTTCCATACTCTCTCCAATTGGATTATGTGTGAAGGAGCTGGCCCTCTTTCTTTCCTCCCAGTGGCCAGAGGGACACCAGCTGTACTTTTTGCACCTTTCCATCATATGGTGGGGTTGTCGGGATTCTGGTGGCTGGTCCATGGGCATGCTGTGAACACAACCACAGAATAACAGGGTGAGAGAAGAAGCCAGGACTGAGCCAGGGTGGTGTTCTTCCAGGGTCTAAATGAATCCTGGAGGTAGCAGAGATTCTCTGGGTATGCATACCTGTAGCCCAACACCAGGAATTTTCTGGCAGTGGCAACACTCAAAGCCAGGTAGATGACACAAAGACATATACACAAAGAAGCTCATTGCAGCATTGTCATTATAGAGAAAAATGAAAGGCAACTGAAGCCACCAGCAAGCTGTGTTCATTATATGATATCGTCATATACCATGGATTATCATGCAGCCATGAAAAAGAATGAGGCTGCTGTATATTAACACAGAAGGTGGTCTACACCTTGAAGTTAAATGATAAAGGCAGGATGGGGAAAACTATATATAGTGTAATTCCATTTATGTATTATAAAATCCTGAGGCATGCACACAGTCTCACACCCACTAGAAAAAGATCTAGAAAGATACACACCAAATTATTATCAGGTTACCTCTGGGGACGGGAATGGAAATAGGGAAGTGAGGGAGAACTTTCCAATATTGAAATTTTCATTTATATATTATTTGTTTATGATGGACCAATAATAGTTCTTTTGTAATTTGAAAAAGCAACTTAAAAAAAACAAGACTATGGGAATGGGTTATGGAGGAGGCACATTTGATGTGGGTGATCAGCACAGCTAGCAGCTTCTGTGACTCAGGTCCAAGGGCTGGGAAGTAGACTCTCTGAGAGCTGGGAGAGAGACTCCAAGCTCCTGATTATGCAGGACAGTTCCTTTTTTCCCCCCTTCCTGTTCTCCCTCCTTGGGGTCATGTGCTCTTGGCTCTCTTTGGATCACTTCTAACTCTATGCAGCCAGAGGAGAAGGGCCCCTCCCTCAGAAGACCCAGGAGGATGACTTGGGCCTACTTGGCACTAAGCCTTATGAAGAAATCTCCTCTTTACCTTGGTGCCCATTGCCTCGGGGCTCTTTCCCTAGACCTTTGTATCAGAGCACAGGATCTCCAGAGGCTGAGGGAAAAGGTGCCACAGCACTTGGCAACTTTTAGTGTAGCCTTCTGGGGCTCTCCACCCAGATTCCACCTTAGAATTGCCTGGGGAGCTTTGAAAAAATATAAACCTCAAATATAGACATATATGTTGAAATAGAGAATAAATGTTTTGTTGTGTCAGCAAATGACCAACGTTGGGTAAAATAGAAATTTTCATCCATTCCAGAAGGCGTGTAATTGGTTAAGAACCTTTTGACAAGTCGTTGGACAATATTAAGAGTCTAAAATAGTTTCATATTATTTTGTCCAGTAATAAAACTTCTGGAAATTTCTCCTGGTGAAAAGCAAAATGCCTCAAATAAGGAAAATTTATGTGAAGAGTTCTCTCATTATGTTTCCTTTTGTATAGCTAAAAATCAGAAGCAAACTAAATGCTCAACAAATGTCAGGTGAATGGTTAAATAGGTGTACTCCATGGAACATTTTGTGACAATTAAAATTGTAATGTAAATTTGCAAAAGTCAGTTAAAATGTAGTAATGATGAGGGGTGCCTGGGTGGCTCAGTCGGTTAAACATCTGACTCTTGATTTCAGCTCAGGTCATTGATCTCATGGTTCATGAGATCAAGCCACACGATCTCATAATTCTCTCTCCCTCTCTCTCTGCCCCTCTCCTGCTTGTGTGCTCTCCCTCTCAAAATAAATTAATAAACTAAAAAAAAAAAAAAAGAGGTTCACCGCTAAAAAGATTCTGGCTCTTTAGGAGAAGGTGCTGCAGCCAATTTGCTGTTGGGCCAAAGGAAACAAATGCAAATTGAATAGGAGAGAGAAGCTCAGGAAAGGCAGACAGCAAAAAAGGTTGATCACCAGAATATAACGATCCTTTTATGGCCCAACATTCTGAGGACCTCAGAAGAAGGGTAACATAGTGATGTGGCATGATTGGTGGGGCACCAAAGAGCCCCCTGCTTATAAATGTCCTCATCTGGTGCTGTGTTGCCTGTAATTCCACTATTAGGCTAACTCCACTTGGGTTATTAAGTATTGCCCATTCATTGTTGCCCTCTTCTAAAACATAGACTCCTGAGAGGAATAACACTTTGACTCGACAACAATTTAGTGGAATTAGTTCATGATTTACTTAGCCAATTTGAGTACCTACTCTGTGCTTGGTACTACAGTAGGAATTGGGATACTGTGGAGGGATGACCTCATTAAGGTGACTAAGACTTAGTTCAAGTCAGAAGTACCTACTGAACACCTCCTGTCACCTGACAAGGAGCTGGTGCTGGGACAGGAGGAAGACAGAAAAATGCCCAACACTGTCACCTCCCTCAAGGAGCTCACAACTTTGTTGGGGGCGGGGGGGGGGGGGGATCCAAGCACACAAAAGACAGAACAAGCAACTGCTTATTAAACTACTAATATAATCAAGGGCCGACATGAAGAGTGGAGCTCAGAGCCTTTGTGTCAAAGAGTCTTTTCAGAAGCTTTCATGATTGAACCACACTAACCCTTTTCATTAGGGAGCCTGGAAAAGAAGCTATTATAACCCAACTGTTTTCTAAATATTAACATGGGCGTGACTTCCTGGTTCTGAGACCTCACCTTAGTTTCTACCCTACATGCTATAGCTCTGGCTAGACTGAACACTACTGAAAGGGAGCTATTCATTAAGCATTAAGCATTAAGCATTAAGCATTAAGCAGGGTGCTTGGGACTCACCCACCTTTTCTTCCTGTGCCCCAAACTGGCCATTTGCCACATTTGGTGGTGGGCTGAGTGGTTTCACATGTACTAAACACTCACAAGATACATGGTTTCTCTCTATCATAGTCATGCTCACAAGGTACCCTCATGAGAAAAGCCTCACCAGCTTCTGGCTCCAGCTGTCATGGGAAGGAAGGATTATGACAGTCACCCAAGTCGGGAAAGGAAGCAAGATTTAGAAACAGAAGAACAGGTGTGGCTCAGAATCCAGGCATCAAGCAGGACCAGACGGGACAATATTACCAAATTTTAAGAAGGAGACTTTTCATGAAATTATGTGCCTTTTTATGAAACTATCTTTAGTAAATTGTGTGATCTTCGAAGCACATTCCAGGCCAGAGGTCCTTTGGGGCTGGATCAAAAGCCCAGAAGGAATGAGGAATGTAGACTAATGCAAGAACAAATCAACATCTAGCCCAGAGGAAGGGCAGAGTCATTGGCACCATGGCTCAGAAAAGACTGGAAGCTCAGAACTAGAAATCAAATCTGGCATTGCCAAGAAAGAGTAGACAAAACAAAATCTAAGGCCAGGTACTGTGGTGGCACAGGCCTCGAGGGGGGAGCACAGAGTAGGGTCCAAGCTGAAGATGGGTGTTCAGATCCAGGGGAGCCAACTGATGTCTACAGACTAAGCAAAATACTGGGAAAGTGGTTGCCTCTGGTTTGGGGGACGGTGGTGTTGCTGACTGGGAAGAAACATGAGGGGACTTCCTGAGAAGATACAGTGATGAATGTCTTATATCTTGAAAAAGTGTGAGTTACACAGGTATATCCATTTGTCGAAAGTCACTGAATTGTAGACTTGGGATTTGTGTACTTTAATGTATGTTAAGTTTTACCCCTCAAAATTGTAAACTAATTAAACTCTCATTAGGCTTACTTTAAGTGGTGCTAGGGATTAACAATTCTGAAACTACGATTTGTGTATTCTTGACCTTGAGGTTAATGGGAGCCAGATTTCTAAGTGCTGGGGAAAGAAATTACAAATATGGAAAAAGCATTTGTTGTATTAGAATTGGAGTTATTAGAATAAATATATGTTATGTCACATATATCTCCAACATATTTCTAATATATATCTATGCCTCTATATGTATCTATTTCCATTTGTATATGTAATATTACCTAATTCTGTCTGGTAAGAGGCCTAGAAACAGTGACACACCAGTAAGAATGAGCACTTTTAGCACCCAGATCTTGGTTTCTAAATACCATTACCCACTAAAGGAACTAGCGATTCTTGGGAAATGGCTTATTCTGGGGCTGTGGGCAGGAAAAGTAGAGGATGAGCCTGGAACATCTTATTTTGCAAGAAGGTAAGGAAATGCTCAAAGAATCATGAAAATATGTTCAAAAAGACTCAAGAGCCAGCGGTAAGAGGCTCCCACTCCCCAATCTGGAACAATTTTAACATCAAAATAAATAATATTTATAATGGATTGTACTCCACTGATAGCCTAAGAATCATGTTGATATAGATAGATAGATAGATAGATAGATAGATAGATATAAATGTTAAGGGAAACCTCTTTATTACAGTAGAATGCAAAATGAGAGTTGTAGAAAATCATCAGAGGATGCCAAAATGGATGGGTAAAAATTTGATTTAAAAAAGGATAATTACAGGGTTGCGTGACTGGCTCAGTCAGTAGACCATGTGACCCTTGATCTCAGGGTCATGAGTTCAAGTCCCACATTGGTCATTGAGCCTACTTAAAAAAAAAAAAAAAGGGATATGCAATTTTGCTACTAGGTATTTACCCAAAGAATTAAAAAATACTGGGGCGCCTGGGTGGCTCAGTCAGTTAAGTGTCCAACTCTTGGTTTCAGCTCAGGTTATGATTTCATGGTTTCATGGGTTTGAGGCCTACATTGGGCTCTGTGCTAGTGGTACAAAGCCTGCTTGGGATTCTCTCTTTCCCTCTCTCTCTGCCCCTCCCCCACTCACTCTGTCTCTGTCTCTCTCAAAAATAAATAAATAAAATTTAAAAATTAAAAAAGAAGAGAATACAAAAACACTAATTCAAAGGGATACATGCACCCTGATGTTTAGAGCAGCATTATGTACTGCAACCGAATTATGGAAAGAGCCCAAATGTCCATTGACTAATGAGTGAATAAAGAAGATGAGTTATACACACACACACACACACACACATACACACAATGGAATATTACAAACTATAATAATCAAGAAATATTACTCAGCATAAAAAAGAATGAAATCTTGCCATTTGCAATGACATAGATGGAGCTAGAGTGTATTATGCTAAGGAAAATAAGTCACTCAGAGAAAGACAAATAGCATATGATTTCACTCATATGTGAAATTTAAGAAACAGAACAAATAATCATAGGGGAAAAAAGAGACAGAGATAAATCAAGAAACAGAGAACAAACTGATTGTTACCAGAGTGGAGGTGAGTGAGGAAATGGGTTAAACAGGTGATGGGGATTAAGGCGTGACCTTGCCATGATGAGCACTGGGTGATGTATGGAAGTGTTGAATCACTATATTGCATACCTGAAACTAGTATAACATTGTATGTTAACTAACTGGAATTTAAATAAAAACTTTAAATAAATAGGATAATTACAGAGATGTAAAGTATGCAGCAAATGACTTAATGAAAGAGAAAAATAATAACTTCATAGCATCAGATACCACCCTACCAAGTCATCAGGGCTAAGATCTCTATATTGTTACAAACCAATATCCCATATCACATGCCCCCGATTAGGATGCTTGGAGAAGAGCACACTATCAACTCTGTGGTATTCCTGCCAAAAATGCATAACCTGAATCTAATCATGAGAAAACATGAGGCAAACCCAAACTGAAAGACATTCTACAAAATAACTGGCCTGTACTTTTTTTTTAAATGTTAAGGTCGAGAACACAATGAAAGGCTAAAGAAATGTCCCAGAAAAAAGGAAAATAAATAGACCTGACAACTAAATGCTATGTATAATCTTGGATTTGATCCTCAGGGGAGGGAAAAAAAAGTAAGGACATTTTGGGGGCAATTAATGAAAGACATAGTAGTATTGTATTAATGCTTAATTGCCTGATTGTGTAACTGCACTGTAGTTATTAAGAGAATGCCTTTTTGGAAAATTCATACTGGAGCCAATAGGAGCACATCTCCATCTTCAATGGGAGAGGAGAGTGGGAGAGAAAAAGAGAGAATGATAAAGCAAATAAGGCAAAAGTGTAAACAAACAAATCATAAGTTGTAGAAGTTCCTTGAACTGTTCATGCAATTTTTCAGTAAAATTGAAATTATATCAAAATAAAAGGATCTCCCCCAAAACGAAACAAAGCAAACAAACGTATGGGTGTGGTCAGCAGCCCGGAGGCTTATGCTTCCTGCTAGGACCAGAGCCAGCCCAAAGCGTGACCATTTCAGTGCCTGCAGGAGGGAAGGGTGGGGGGAGGGGGGGGTACCTGCAGGGTAGGCTTAAGTTGGCAGGCAGTAGTATTATGTAAATTCTGTCAGCGACTAGACCACAAGCTGGGTGCAGTTCCTGGCAGGGCCATCCTGTCCTTACAGCAGAGAGGCCTTACAGCTGTTTTGTGTCAGATGCAACGGAGAAGAATCATTGGTAAATGTGTGAACTGTGCTCAGATTTCAATTTTTCATAAAACAGATTCTTGTTTAAGTCTTCTGCTTTTGTTATAGCCATCAGGAAATAGAAATGCGTTTGCATTTTTGCAAGGAGGCCTGAACTTTTAAAATCTGGTAAAAGAGTTTAAGGTTCAAAGATTTTAAGGTATAATCAGTTAAGATTTTCCCTTTTAGCAAGAGTAGTAATTAAGGCATAAACTTTCCCTAAGCAATTTCTTTCCAAAAAAGAAGCATACATTTAAAAATAATTCATTAATATCTCTTCTATGGCCATTATTCAAAGCTTGGCCTTCTGCCATGGCTCTAGAACACAGTGATTTTTTCTCTGTCATTTCTTTTTTTGGCCAAAGATTCTAAGAATCTCTGAACTGTTAATTATATAATTTCCTCTGGTTTGTCCCCCAGAAGCTTAACAGTCAGATTTTTCCCCCAGCATATTGAATGCCCCATAAATCAAAGACCAATTCTCTGAAAGTAAGACAGGCTTCTTCACATGACCTTTAGGTGGCTATCAACTGCCTTTTCTCTAAGAGGTATCCACTCTGCCTGCTCCCTTCAAAATCAATCCCATTATGTAAGTTCTTCCTAACCTCTAACTTACACCTCCTGGCTGTGCCTGGGAAGGGCCAAGAGTGACTGCAACACTGGGGAGTGGAACCAGAATTCATCTTCCCTTTCCCTCTGCCTACCTATGGGGAGCATTTCTAACAACCATCCAGGCTCACTCCCAGGCAGCCCTTACTGAGGCCGGGTGGGAGGGTGAGGGGTGCGGGGGGGGGGGGGGGTGCAGCACGTAGCCAACGCTAGAGAAGGCACTGTCCCCCTAGGAGGCCCTGGAAAACACAACTCATTAGGGCTAGGCTGAGTCATCAGGGTGTGGAGGCTGTTGGACCACATTCTTGCAACATAACAAGCAAACAGAGTCCAGGCAGAGAACATCTCGACTGTGGATTCTGTAATACTTTTCAAGGCCAGTTCCCAAAGGCATTCAGCAGCACTGTGAACGTGAAATAAAAGGCACACAGAACCACAGCTCCAAACTGAGGCCGATTGGAACTACACAAGGTTAGGTTAGCCTGTAGCTGACCAGGACAACAGAGGAAGAGGTCTCTTCTGGGACCTGAAGGCCCTGACAGACGGAAGGCATGAACCCAAGTGAGTGTGTTGCCAGCCTTTGGTCTCCAGGCTTAACTACTCTTGGTCTTGAACTCCTAGCTGGATAGAATTTACTGAAGCAGAAAGTAGCCCTTCTTACCCCTGAGAACCCAGGCAAAGAGGAAAAGTGCTTTGAAACTGAGATCTGTTTCCAGGGTATAATTGCTTCAGTCTCTGAAACTGGAAGACCAGGATCCATTTTCTTAGAGGCCAACAGCAGCCTGAGAGGCAAGTGTAGTGGAGCAAGAAGAGTCATGCAGACAAGTTGAGCCAGGCCTAACTTATTTTCTTTGAGGCTCAAACCCATTCCTTTCAGGCAGTGGTCTGGAGGCAGACACCCGGCTCTGAGACCAAACTAAATGTTCATCCTTATGAAGAAATGCTTCTAATAGACCAAAAGGTGGGATCCTGCAAGAAGCAAAAAATGCCAAGACTAACGCACTGGTGTGATGGCCACACCCTACCTCCCCAACCAGACATCTTAAACCTGACATTTAATAAGCCATGAGACACTTGTTTTCACTCTCACCATCAAAGTATAGGAAGACAGATGCTCTCTGCCTTTTTGCCTTTGGGTATTTTTCTCCTGCTTCCTGAGCTGTGCTGGGGAGAGACAGAGAAGAAAAAGAGAAACCCAGGAATATGAGAGAAATTCTCCCCATCCTTTAACAGATTTCTGTTCTGCTCCTGTGGTTGAGGGGCCAGGGTCTGGGCTGGCTTATCTGCTGTACTCACATTCTGGTCATTTTCTCTCTAAAATAAGGATGGCCAGCACCTCCACTTGTGTTAAATGTTTCTGTCCGGGGCCTGTATACAATCTTGCAAATGTGTCACTGGTGGCAAGGAAGGCCGGGTGTGGTTGCAGACAGACAGACGCAAGTCCATCTTTGCCTCTGGAAAAACAAGTTAAGAGGCACACTTTCTAAAGGCAGTCAGATCCCTTCCCAGTCCAGTATATTTGACTTTGTTATGGGATACAGAAGAGATGAGAACTAGCATTTGGGTGGGGGCAGCTAAGTGTGCTGGACACTTTAGCTATGTTCTCCCTTACTCCCCCAACAACTCTGAGGCAGGTGGTATTGTCCCCATTTTACAGATGAAAAAACTGGTGCTCTGTATTTGATAGGGTACTAGCTACCAGACCTTAGGTAACTGGCAGAATTAGGATTTGAAGCCAATTTGTATGTACAAAAGCTGATGTGCTTTCTACGGGTCTGTGCATACTGTTCTTTGTCATCCCTGGTCACCCAGTGCTTCTTACATCTTTCCTGATTTGTCAAAGATTGCCAGGAGTGACTGAGAGGTCATGATTTGACTTTCATCTCTTAATTTTATTTGATTTGAATTTTATTTTTTTATACAGTTGACCTTTGAACAACATGAGTTTGAACTATGTGGGTCCACTTACACACAGATATTTTTTTCAATAAATACAGTACAGTACTGTAAATATATTTTCTCTCCCTTATGATTTTAATAACATTTTCCTTTCTCTAGCATACTTTATGTTAAGGATACAGTACCTAATATATATAACACACTAAATATGTGCTGGTTGACTGTTGATATTATTGGTAAGGCTTCTGGTCAATAGTAGGATATTAGTAGTTAAGTTTTAAGGAGTCAAAAGTTATAGGTGGATTTTCGACTGCACAGGAGGTCAGTGCCTCTAACCACTGTGTTGTTCAAGGGTCAACTGTATACTTGGATTTCATTTTAAAAAAACATTTTAAACTATTTTTTAAAACTATAATTAAAAACATACACAGGACACCTGGATGGCTCAGTTGGTAGAGCATGCAATTCTTGATCTCAGAGTTGTGAGTTCAAGCCACATGTTGGGCAGAACCTACTTTAAAAAAAAAAAATGTTAGCTAGCTACCAAATTAAAACACATAGCACAATAGAAACACTAGCACATAAATTTCTGCTGACAGATTTTTGAGCAAATCTTGGTCCCTCCCTCCTTTCCTCTCTCTCTCTTTCTGTCTTTTGGCTAACAGGGACTTGAAGTATAATTTGTCTACAGTTAAAATGCACAATTCTTAAGTGTACAGCTCATGAATTTTCACATATATGCACTCCATACAACTACTATCTATATCAAGGTTTACACAATGTTTAGCATTTCAGAAAGTTCCCTTGTTCCCCTTTCAAAGTCATTAGCCCTTGCTACCCTCCCACCACTAATCTGACTCTATCACCATAGACTAGTCAGGTCATTGATTAGGAAGCTTATGGGTATGCACTGGCCTTTTGTGTCTGTCCCAAGAATGCAGTGCTCGGTCAACTGTCACACAAGGCTCAAAAGCACCTATTTGGTCCATGTTAGGTCTCAGTGGGCTTTCAAACAAATGCATAACCTGCCACATGGCTCTCCTGCTTATAAAAAGTGTTGGGTAGGAGTACCTGAGTGGCTCAGTCGGTTAAGCATCCGACTCTTGACTTCAGCTCAGGTCATGATCTCACAGTTCATAGGTTTGAGCCCTGCATCCGGTGCTGTGCTGGTAGCATGGAGTCTGTTTGGGATTCTTTCCCTCTCTCCCTCTCTCTGTGCCCCTCCCCTTCTCGCACTCTCTCTCTTTCTCTCTCTCTATCAAAGTAAGTAAATAAGCATTAAAAAAAGTGTTGGATATTCCATTTCTGTATCTAAGACAAGAAATTCAACAATCTTAATGATTTGATTTAGAAATTAAAAATGTTTTGGTATTCCTTTTTCAAACTTCTGGGTCTGTTTATACAATAGATGACAAAGCAAACTGATTTAAAAAATATATATATCTGTTTTACTCTTTGCAACTAAAATTATATATACAAGTGAATTAAATGCCAAGCTTGGCAATGGTTATATCTATATTAATTTTTTTTTTAATTTTTTAAGGTTTATTCATTTTTCAGAGACAGAGAGACACAGCATGAGCGGGGGAGGGGCAGAGAGGGAGACACAGAATCCGAAACAGCCTTCAGGCTCTGAGCTGTCAGCACAGAGCTGGACGCAGGGCCCGAACTCATGAATGGTGAGATCATGACCTGAACTGAAGTCGGATGCCTAACTGACTGAGCCACCCAGGCGCCCCTATTAATTATTTTGAATTTTGGTATTCATCAAAACAGTAATTTTCCTTCATATATTAACTTTATAATTGAATGCTAAATAAATTCTAACTTAAAATATATACAAATTATCTTGTAAATATTTTTAAATTAGGGTTCATTTAAGATTTGTCTGAAGAACTTATACTAATAAAATGTTTGTAACCCACATCCTAGGACATAATTTGTCTGGGCAGAGAGACTTGGCCCTTAAAGTAGCTAGATTTTTTCTTCCTGACAGCCATTTCCCTCAGGCTTACATTGTTCTGAACTGCCCTGTTTTTTTTCTGTCCAGTTGGAAGCACTTTCTCTACTTGCGGAAGCAATGGAAAAAAGTATGGTAAAACCTTGGGTTGCAGGTAATTTGTTCTGCAGTTGTTCCACAAGATGAGCAAACATTTCTGATTAATTTTAACTTGATAAACAAGAAATGTCTTGCAATAGGAGTAGTATGTATGCTGAACATCACATGATCACAATGGTTCTTCTCTCTCTGTCTCTCTTGCTGTGGGACTGTGGGTGATCATCTCTCATGCTCAGATGCTCAGTCTCAGGCCATGGTGTTTGGCAGAAATCGGTGATTTTTCAGAATGTTGGAAGATGCCCACAACTGGCACTAGTGTATTTTTTGTCACTTCAAAGCACCTATGGACAGTCCTTTGCTTTTCCATACAAGAGTAAGCTTAGGAATGCTTTGCTTCATTCTAGGTCAGGCGGCTTGCAGATATAGACCCTTTCCTCTGCTGCCTTATTGCCAGTTACATTAAATACACTATATGACAAGAGTTTAATACTGTGTGAGCGTATACAGTGGCCCCCGTGCAGAAAAATTCCATTGAGCTGATAGATAGCAGTGATTCCATTAGTGATAGTGAAAGTTGTCCTACACAATAACCCTCCTCTCTCTTGTCTCCCTTACACCAGCTACAAAGGTTTTCAAAGGTAAGTGCAGCTTAATTTGTTTTTCTTTATATTTTGTATTTTATTATTTTGTATTATATTACAGTATTATAATCATTATTATATGAATATTTTTGTGGAATGATCATCTGAGTTTCCATTATTTCTTATGGGGAAATTTGTTTTGATAAATGAGCACTTTGGATTACAAGCATGTTTCCGGAGTGAATTATGCTCACAAACCAAAGTTTTACTGTAGTTACCACTCCACCACCTTAACCAGGAGAGCCTTATCTGTGCCCTTCCTTGTAAAACTGGTTTTAGAAAGCTCCTTTTTTGAGTGTGTGTGTGTGTGTGTGTGTGTGTGTGTGTTATTACTAGCATTTGGGGATTATCATTCTTGCTCCCTGTGGGTAAACATTACTTTTCTATTGTTTTTCGGGTGTGGAGTTTGGTGAGCTCTTTATAGATTTTGGATACTAGCCCTTTGTCTGATATGTCATTTGCAAATATCTTTTCCCATTCCGTTGGTTGCCTTTTAGTTTTGTTGGTTGTTTCCTTTGCTGTGCAGAAGCTTTTTATCTTCATAAGGTCCCAGTAATTCATTTTTGCTTTTAATTCCCTTGCCTTTGGGGATGTGTCGAGTAAGAGATTGCTACGGCTAAGTCAGAGAGGTCTTTTCCTGCTTTCTCCTCTAGGGTTTTGATGGTTTCCTGTCTCACATTCAGGTCCTTCATCCATTTTGAGTTTATTTTTGTGAATGGTGTAAGAAAGTGGTCTAGTTTCATTCTTCTGCATGTTGCTGTCCAGTTCTCCCAGCACCATTTGTTAAAGAGACTGTCTTTTTTCCATTGGATGTTCTTTCCTGCTTTGTCAAAGATTAGTTGGCCATACGTTTGTGGGTCTAGTTCTGGGGTTTCTATTCTATTCCATTGGTCTATGTGTCTGTTTTTGTGCCATACTTTTCTATTGTTAAATAAAAAAATTAGACCATTTTCAAAAGTCATTTCCTAAAATAAAGTAGGGTAGGAAGGCCTGGCCATGAGGGCAATGAGTCATCAGAAGGCAGCTTGGAGAGAACGTGGGGCTTTGGGCATGAGCTAGGGAAGCCTTGCTTAATCCTCACAGGACTCACATCAATGAGCCAAATAGGATGTCAGGCCCTTCCAACTTGAGAAAAGGGCCTAGTGAGCAGTTTAGATCTAGTGAATGTATAAGAAGGTCAGCTGGAGAATGTTGGAGGTACAGGTGGAAGGCAGACAAGTCCTAGGATACTGGCTGGGGCCACTCAGCTGCTGGAAAAGTAAGATCCAGAAAACTACTCAGACTGTCTGAAGTTTGACTTAAGGCAGAACCAATCTTAACTCTTGGTTGGGTAACACACATCACAGGCACATTGCACAGGGACAGGAGCTGGTCCAAGCAAAGAAGGCCAACTCTAGTTGGTGTGGGGACCTGTAGGCCCTGAGAAGAATCCCTGGGCTCCCAACCTAGATTAGATTCAAACAACTTCAGAGCACAAGGGCCAAAAGGCAACCAAGAGGCCCTAACCAGAGTGAAATCTGAGAAGTTTCTGGAAGAGGCTGCACAGGCCACAGTCAGACAACTAGGGCAACCCAATCCCTCCCCTGTCTGAAATTGGAGATTATGACTCTAGTATCCAACCCTGAGGCAGTGGATGAGTAGGAGGATGATTTTCTAGATAAAACCTAAACCAACAAGTCCCACTAGAGCTTCTACAAAGGAATTAGGGATGCAGGAACACAAGATGCCTGGTCCTACTTGCATCAAAGTATGACATCACCAGCTACTATAAACTAAGTTTCGCTCTGGTTAACTGCCCTGTCATTTGCTACCTTTGTTATCTTCTATTTCTCAGTAATCAGTGGTGCATTGCAGTGATTAAGAGTGGTCAAAAAATCAGACTTCCTGGCTTTATATTACAGCTTTGCCACTTACTAATTGTGTGAACTTGGTTTTTAAGTGTCCTTGAGTTTCTACTTCTTTATCTGTAATGTTGGAAGAATGATAGGACCAACTCAAGAGGTAAATGTGATTAAATTAAATCACACATGTAAAGCCTTTGGCACAAGATGAGGATTCAACAGAAGTTTGCCTGTGGTGATGGTGAGGGTAGACATAATAGCAGCGGTAGGAGTAATGGTAGTGACAAACCAATGAGCAGTCGTGGACTCATCTCAGGGGTGGGAGGGTAGAAGAGTAGAGAGGTGGTGCCCTGTAAGCTTGGGTTGCAGAGGAATCTGACAGGAAGAACTTCCTACTGTGGTTAATCTAGGGTTCCTCATCATGCAAGTTGGCTCCCCTCAGCCTGCCAACAGCTCTGGAAGTCCTCCCTTTCTTCAGGTCTTTGCACTGGAACCATCTCAGTGGGTTCTTCAGTGGGAACCTGACTGATCTAATACCTGATGGTGGTTGTGTGTCTTTCCATCTGTCTTTCATGCTGGTCCTCAAACCAGCTCCTTCATCCAACTTCCCTCCTTGGATATGGGCATCAGCATTTTCCCAAGCACCTGAGTATGACTTTCAGTCAACCCTGACTGTCTTTTTCCCCTCCCTCTGAGCCCCCACAATCTTAATCCTCACATCCTGAGACTCTTACCCCACAGAATCTTTCATGCCTTCCCCTCCTTTCCTTTCCCATGGCTTCTCCTTCCCATCTAGATCCTTCTTACTGTCTACTTAGGCTATGACATCCCAACTAGAATTCCCTGCCTCAAGTTTCCTCCCTTGCACCTATAATTCAGCCTATGATTTGCCACCAGACAAATCTTCCTAAAACTGGGGCTTTAAAACTTTTTTGGCCATGACACTCAATAAGAAATATATTTTACTTCACGACCCAGTACACACATATAAAACTTACAAAGCAATGCTGTACTCTGACATTTTTAAATTTATGACCCAAGAAATTGACTTTGTGACCCACTAATGGGCCATATCCCACAGTTTGAAAATACTGCCCCAAATAGTTCTAATTATGTCATTGCCCCAGTGAGAGCTTTCCATATTCCCCATCAGTGACTGAACTTACTATACGTTTTAATCTGGCTTTAAAGGATTCTATAGGATGACCCCAATTTGTGTGTCTAAACACACTTAAACTCTCTGGGCCTTGACCGTCTAATTTATAGAATGGAAACAAAAATATTTTCCCAGCCTGAAGGCCAGGGGTAGACCAGATGATCCAGTTAGCTTCCTTTCTAGGAGCTATGATTCTGGAATTCTAAGTGCCCAATATCCAGTAACCAGACATGTCCCCTCTCTGGTCTCCACTCCCCACTCCCATCTATGTCTTTGTTCATGTTCCTTCAGTCATCTTTTTCCATATTCCTCTAACTTTCTATGGTGAAATTCCATTAAAGTTCAGCAAGAGCAAAGGACACAAGAAGGAAAGAACATATTCAAGGAATGCAATTAGTCCACTGAGGGTAGAGCCACTAAGGCTGGTATGTTACACACTGGTGGGAAGAAAGATGAAACTTAAAAGGTGGGCTAGGCTACATCATGCCAAGCTGAGACCCTCAGGCTAAGGTTTCATTTGAATTCAGAGGCCATGGGAGTCACTGATGGTTTCAGAGCAGATGTAACATAATCAAAGGTAAGGTTTAAGAAGACTGACTTGCCTGGAGCTGGAGATATCAGAGATTATTTCAATAGTAAAACTGACATAGCCCAGAGGTATCAGGCCAGGCTAGGTGGTATCAGGACAGGATAGACCAGGGATGGATCTGAGAAATCCAGGCAGGCAGCATCTAGGAGGTTCATCTTGGGCTGCAGATAAGCATCCTGGAGAGCAGAAGGAACACTGAGTGTGGAGGTATAAGAAGCATACTTGAACAAAGGGCCAAAAAGGTGTCTGGCTTCTGCCAGCTCTGGTAGCACAGTGCAGAGACACAGCCAGGATCCGGGACTCAGGCGGCCAGTCCTTGAGAGGGCTGGGGAGAGCAAAACTGCTGGCATAAAAGAAAAGAAACCATCCTTTACTCAAGTCCTGTATGTGACAGTTTCTCCATCAAGCACCTTCACACACCGATCTCAGTGACTTCAAAGCCTGAAGTCTGAATGACACCAAACTGCCCATAAAGTCTCTGAAGACAAGAAGCAAATTCTTTCTCCTCCTGGGACCCAGTGCAGTGCTCACCCCGAGGAGGCCTAGATAAACATTTGTTGGATCGAATTAAAAAGGGATTGTCATTCCTATCACCCCCCCTCCAAGATATCACTGCCTATTTGTCTATCTTCACTGGGGATTCTTGATGTCCTGGGCCTTACACTGTTTAACTAAAAGGCCTGAACACCAAAGCTCTGTGGCTGATTATTTTGATACTCTGAATTCATTAACCTCAATGTATTTCTAGATAAAAGGCTTGAGGTGCAGCCTCAGTGACTGATGATGCGTGAACAGCCAAGGGAGAAATTGAGCGTTACTGTCGTCTTTCATCTCAAAGGCCTTGGGGATAGTGAGAGCTCAGCTCTGTGGCAAAACATGAACTATAAATCCTCATGAGATTTGTTTTCCCTCACACAGAGGGAGAAACCAGCACTATTATTATGTCTCTTTTCATGTGCTCTCTTCCAGATATACCATTAACATTTTGGTCTCCCCACCACCCAAGGTGCTTAGTAGATGGGTGGAGCCGCTCAAGGAAAGAAGCCACTCATGGGAGGAAGCTGAGTCTCAGGTTCCTGGGATCTGTGTGTACCCCACTGTCACTCTGGCAACCCCGAGACAGGAGGGAGAGGCTGCCTGTGGTCAACACACTCCTGAAGGTGAACAGGGGATGTGTGACTCCCAGGAAAAGGATGTAGAACTGTTTCTCTTGGTAAACTCTCCATAAGCCTGTATTATTCAGAATGTATGGCTCCTAGTATTCAATCCACACTAAAAGCCCCTTTGTTAGCAGGAAAACAGAGGGAAGGCAGATCAATTCTACTTTTGAGGCTCCTGATATACTAAAAAGAAAACATGCACATGGCTAAACAAGATTTTAAATTTTTAGTATATTGGGGCCCCTGGCTGGCTCAGTTGGTAGAACATGCAACTCTTAATCTCAGGGTCATGAGTTCAAGCCCCACATTGGGTGTGGAGCCTACTTAAAAAGTAAATAAATGAAAATAAAATCATACTATTTTTTAATATGTTTATTTATTTTTGAGAGAGAGAGAGAGCACAAGCGGGGTAGGGACAGAGAGAGAGGGAGAAACAGAATCTGAAGCAGGCTTCAGGCTCTGAGCTGTCAGCACAGAGCCTGACATGAAGGTCAAACCCACAAACCATGAAATCATGACCTAAGCCAAAGTCTGATGCTTCACCAACTAAGCCACCCAGGTGCCCCCAAATCATAGTATTTTTAATGTTTGTGCTTTTAAAATTAAAATTATATAATGAACATTGTCTTTATTTCCCTCCTGAAAGTATAACTTTGTGTCTGAATTCATAACCTCACCTGCAGATAGCACAAAAGGTCAAATTTAAGGCTCTTTATGAATATGGGTCCTAAATATGAATATAGGATTGCCCACAATCCCACCCAGAGTGCCTCTGTCTCCTCTACCATGCCCTAGTGCACAGAGGACTGAACTGCAGATCATTATGGCTTTGACTAGTGCCAGAGTATCCACTGCTTCCATTCAACTGCCCAGGCTCCCTGTGACTTCAAATCAAGTCTGGAGCTTTGCTCTACCTCGAGGGGCTACACCCAGATTCAAGACTCCATACTTGTCTGAGGCAAGTCTCCTGGGTGGTGAGAGCCTTTGCTGCCAACTCAGCCAATAAACCGTGCTTTTTGGCTTGAGTTCCATCTGTGATTTCCCCACATGCACTAAAATTGTGAGAACGCCCTATTTCTAAATGCTTGGACACGCTTACCTGTAGCAACAGGACAAGAAGGGATTTCCCCAGAGATACTCTTGCTTGGGCACATAACAAACGACTCTAAACCCACTGAGTGAGGAATAGGAGGTGCCCTGATCTCCAAACACAGAAGCACATGATTTGATTTCCACTGTGATAATATGGGGGAACTGCCAGCACCATCTTTTAAAAAACATCCAAAGAGGGGCACCTGGGTGGCTCAGTGGGTTGAACGTCAGGCTTTGGCTCAGGTCATGATCTCACGGTTCACGATTTCATGGTTCATGAGTTAGAGCCCCATGACGGGCTTTGTGTCAACAGCTCAGAGCCTGGAGCCTGCTTTGGATTTGGTGTCTCCCTCTCTTTGCCCCTCTGCCACTTACTCTCTGTCTCTCTCTCTCTCAAAAAAAACAAAAAAACAGCCAGAGACCTAACCCAAAGCGTTAACACATCTGCTCTATAGGGTATTGGCTTTGGGGAACAATGGTCAAGGAACCCATTTCTTTGGACTCTGCTTCTTCTCCAGCTTTGGGAGGACTGAAGCTGGAGGCCTCTGTAAGGCCAACTGACCTCTGAGTCAAAACTTTGTTGGGTTTTCCTTACTCAAACTTGTCCTCTAAGAATTTCATACTCGTTTCAAGAGAATAAAGGAGTTAGCACTCAACCATACAATCCCCATAAGGAACAGAGGTTCTATCCCTTCTAGAAGTGGGAAGTCTGAGACCCTAGGGCCTGCTCTGTGTCCTTGAGGTGCCACTGATTCCTGTCCCAGAATTCACTGACGTTTGAAAATATAAAGAGGTGGTGAGGAACAGGCAGTGACACAGTTAGAGAGAGCTGTCTAAAATAACTCGGGAGCCTGGAAATGATTGACGTATTAAAGTGTCTACCCTTCAGAAAAAGCAGATAAGCAGATGAGAAAGAGCAGAAGCAATAACATAGAATTTACAGTATCATTAAAGGAATAAAAATATTTTTTCATATCAATCTCATCTTAATTATAAAGAGGAACAAATTGATGATGTCACTGCCACTATTGTGTTTTTTGGCAAACAGCTATATAATTGTGTTTCCTCACAGGCTATGGCAAAGGGAAAACATTAAAAAAAATTGTTTTTTAATCCCAAGGGGAAAAAAAGACACAAGCAGAAGGAACATTTTTTTCCCCAGACTTGACCATACTTATATTTTAAAAAGTAGTGCTTCTCTAAGCGTACTTCTTCTAGAAAGCTTCTGCTGACCAGATAAATGCTAGAAAACTGAGCTGGTTACTCTGTATGTATCTTGGGTGCTATTTCTTACTGTTTGTTTTTGTTTTTGTTTTTGTTTCTTGAAAGAGAGAGACAGAGTGTGAGCAGACGAGGGGCAGAGAGAGAGGCAGTCACAGATTCTGAAGCAGGCTCCAGGCTCAGAGCTGTCAGCACAGAGCCCAACATGGGGCTGAACTCACAAGCCATGAGATCATGACCTGAGCTAAAGTTGGACCCTCAACCAACTGAGCCACTGAGGTGCCCCTTGTTAGTTCTGGAAATGAGAAAATTATAAAGAAAGTACCACCTCCATCACTAATTACTGATGTCACAAATCCTCACACGACTTTGTGTATTTCTTAAAGGAAATAATGACCGTTGCCTTCCCTCTCTTTCTTTGCCTTTAAAAGTAAAAATTCTAGGGACACCTGGGTGGCTCAGTCAGTTAAGCATCTGCCTTTGGCTCAGGTCATGATTTCACGGTTCATAAGTTCAAGCTCCGTATCAGGTTCTCTGCTGCAGCATGGAGCCCACTTCGGACCACTTCAAAAAAATAAATAAACTTTGAAAAAAAAAAAGAGTGATAATTCTGGTATAGCTTTTATATGAATTCTGCTGAATTCATTTATCACCAGCTAAAAATGATTTTCTCCAACCCCTACTACCAAGAACATTAGTCCAGTGACTCCTTCCTTCAGGTCTAAAAAGAAGCAGTGTCATGCAGCCATTTATTCACTCTATGGAATGCATATTTATTCAGTGGCTGGTGTTTTACTGGGCCCTGAGGATAAAATAGTGACCAAAAAAGAGCCTTGGACTCGTGGTAAGAATCACACCAATAAATGTAAAATTACACTCTGTGATAAATGTCTGTTGTTTCCAAGAACTCCTCCTTGTTCTTAGTTCTTAATTAATCTCTTCTTGCTTCTGTGTGTACCTGCTGCCTCCCCTCTTCAACTTCTATCTCTTCCTATTCACTTGATCCTTCCTGCTCATGCTCTGGTTTACACCCTTAACCCCGCCTTCAGAGCTCTTGACAGAGTAGTTTTATATTCCTCACCTTCTTTTCAGCCACTGAACGACATAAGTTGGTTCCTACCAAACCCATACTACTGAAAATGCTCTCTCAAGATGGGCACCAAGTATCTCCCCATTACCAAATCCTCACTGCAACTTTAAACATTGCTCTTGACCTCTCCTCAGTGTCTAACACTGACTACCTCCATCTGTTAATGTTCTTTCCCTATCAGACAGTGCTCTCTTCTTTCCCCTTACAATGCTGAGGGATTGGGGTTCCCAGGGTTCTATCCTTAGCCCTCCTCCCTTCTATTCATTCTGGGAGATGGCATTCACTTTCCACACCTCAATGACACTTTCCCTTCCTTCCTTCCTTCCTTCCTTCCTTCCTTCCTTCCTTCCTTCCTTCCTTTCATTCTTTCTTCCTCTCTTTCTCTCTTTCTTGTGTGAGAGAGAATCTTAGGGAGGCACCACACCCCGCAAGGAGTATTTGAGTATCTCAGATTTGAGATCTGAGTATCTACAAAACAAAGCTCATGGTTTTCCCTCCTAACCCGTTTCTCCTTTGTTCTCTGTCTGAACAAATAACATCACTTTCCATTCAGGCACCCAAGTCAGAAGCCTGAAAGTTATCTGTGACTATCCTCTTTTCCTCATTCAGGCATTCCATGTGCCATTGAGTCCTATTAGAGTTCACACCTGAAATGTCCTTCCAACAAAGGATGGCAAATAGGTTTCATGTAATATACTGGCTCTGATCAATTAGTAGTTGCTACTACTATGTTGAGAGCACTGTGTTGGGAAGGATTCTGAGGCAGCCTCTGATCTCACCAGCATCTGACCTCAGTTCCTGGCTTCGCTGTGGGTGGTGGTATACATGCCAGGTATTCACCATCCAGCTCTAAAACTTCTTTGGTAAACAAATGGAGATAACCTCTTCCTTCTCCATTGCCACTGCTCTGGATGCTCTCTCGGAGTTTTACAATAGTCTCTTATGTCTCTTTGTCCCTTTTGGCCCCTCTTTCCCCTGATTCATCATTCATCCAGCCTGTGCTTTATCCCTCTAAAACAAAGATATATCTAATCATGTCTGTTTAAAAAGGGTCCCCCTGGGGCACCTGGCTGGTTCATTTGGTTAAGCATCCAACTCTTGGTTTCAGTCAGGTCATGATCTCATGGTTCGTGAGTTTAAGCCCCGCATCCAACTCTGTGCTGGCAGTGCGAGGCCTGCTTGGGATTCTCTCTCTCTCTCTCTCTCTCTGCCCCTCCCCCCTCACTCTTTCTCTCTCAAAATAAATAAATAAACTTAAAAAAATAATAAAGCATAGGCATTAATGGCCATTCAGAATCTGACTAGAGCGCACCCACCTCCCCCTACACTTCCCTGAGCTCTCTCGGGCAGCACAGAATAGCACCACGGTTCACAGCATGGACTCAAACCCCACATCAGCCACTTCCTAGTTGTATGACTCTCAGCAAGTTATTTGACTTTGTGAGCCTCAGTTTCCTTATTAGCAAAATGGAGGAAAATAGGGTTGTTGTGAGGATGAGAGGAGTTAAGTGATAGAAAGCACCTGGCAGAGCTCTGGTGCACAATAAACCAACATAAGTGTTCTCTCCCATTGCCCGCATGGGCACACTTGGCCCTCACTGGATCTGGTCAGGCTGTTTCCATTGGCCCTCCTCCATCTTTCTGCACTTCCTGGAAGAATACCTTGTCCCTTGCTCCATCCTCCTATAGCACGCACCCTGTTCCACTGCTCCAGCAGTCATTACACTGTACCGTAGTTATGTATGTGGGTGTCTGACCCAACAGTCGGGACTTCCCTGAGGGCAGGAAACATGTCTTACCTGTGTGTCCTCTACAGGAGACAGGTTATGTCTAACTGATGACGTGATGAACAAGTTGGCAGCGGAGGCAGGATGAGCAGTGGGTAGTGATAATGGTTATAGTTGAAACTGTTGTTTATCTGAAAGGGAGGTAATAAATAACAGTTAATCTCCTGGAATGCTATACCAGTAGTGGGTAGACTTTTCTTGCTTTTATATGAAGACATCAAGAGGAATCAATCCCTCAGCTCTTTTTCTTTGCCCCCAGGAAGGGCTTTTACTAACTTCAAGGTTATAATGCCCACTCTCATCTCTATAAACATGAACTGTACTTTTCATGGCCTAATTCCTACCCCACCTTCAGTTCAATGCTAGATGTAGAACAAACAGAAGCTTCTTGTTTAATTGTAAGACCCTTGACATCTACTCCTGATTGGATCATGGGCAGGTAGCTCTGAGTGTCCCATGATCAGAGTTATTACAGCTAATGATAATAAGGGATTTGGAGAGCTTTGATTTACAACTTGGATTAGAAGGAATTAGCCTTCTCCTGAGAAATACCTATCACCATTTGCTGCCTCATGCTCTGATATGATTTAAAATGTGATTTTGTGGGCAACAGACTTCCACAGTTTATAGTAAACAGTCAGCTGTAACTAGGTGCCTCTAAGCTTCTCTTCAAGGCTCATGACCTTGATTCTGTCCTTGTTCATTCAAGAGTACATGGCATGCCCTACAAAGTTTCAGAAAGGGGAAAATCCTCCTTCACATTCTCCTATTTTCTGCACAAACCAGATCTCCCCAGTTCATTCCACAGAGATATTTATGGTTGCTGACTAGCAAATGCATTGAAAATATGCACAGCACGTTGCCAATGGATCTCCGCAAGAGCCTGTCAGTCCTGCTCTGCCCGACCTGCCACCACCCTGCAATGTCCAGAGTTCTGTTTGCACTGAGAGCTCTGGGGCTCCAGGGAGGTGATGCCTATCAACAGGGTCAGATGCACTTTCCAGCTGGCCTCCTCACCTCTGCTTTCCCCAACCTGGCAGACTAGTGGGTTGGAGAGGTTGCAGTCAGTGTGTTTTGACTGCTTCAGCTTCAGTAAAGGCCCATATATGCTTTATATGGGAAATCCATATAAAGCAAGCAATGTATTTTTTTGTGAGGGAAAGCATGATTTGTGGGGGAGAGAGGAGGAAAGAATCTGTTGAGGGATGTGTGGGAAGCAGAATATAGCACGATGGAGGCCAGAACTCCTGGGGATTTGTTAGGGATGAAGATCAGAAAATTGTGGATCTGAGCAAGCCTGAGCTGACAGTGGACAGGCTGCCTAGCAGAGAAAGTGCAACCCAAGGCCAAGTTCCCAGAAAAGACTTCCCAATAGTAGAGTGTCTCCCATGCCCCTGGGTGGGCAGTGTGCATTCAAGTGAAGACATCCTGGAACAGGAATCAAACAGCAGTAGCTATGGGGACATCACCAGAAGCCAGTTCTCTCCAGCGCAACTCTAGAGCAGCACACATGGAGGATGAAGGCTTCCACAATCAATGCAGACTCTCCGGGGAGTTCCCTGAGGGCCTACATTCTGTGTTAGGGTGTGACTTGGTGGCTTGCAAGAAGAAAAAAGGATTTTAAAAGCCATGGGGTGGTGGGGTGGTGGCAAGAGTGACATATAAAATCCAAATGCAGAAATGAGACTAGCCCTCTGAAAAGGCCTGGAACCAGGAGTTGAAGTACTTTAGACCTTTCTGTGTGTCTTGTTTCACAGCCACATGTACCAAGTGACTGATGGTCTCTCAGGGGCTGAAATCCCAGCTCCGAGGTGAGAGACTCCAAGTGCTCAGCTTGTTTCAATAGTTCACTCCTGATTCTATCAACTCTGGCTCGGGTGAGAGGTCATGAGGTGCTAACATAGCTGCTGGGAGCCGCCCTGTGAGTATGGCAAGGAGAGGGCTTCCAGGGCAGGAGACGTGCAATAGATATCTATTCCAGCCCTTGTTTCCGTTGCGTTGTCCCCTCTTTCCTCAGATCTTTACATGGCTGCCCCCTTCTTGTTATCTCAGCTCAAACATGACCTCCTTGGAGGAATGTTCCTTGACCACACCAACTAAAGTAACAATTGTCCTCTCCCCATTCCTTCCCATTCGCTCTCTGTTGTGGGCTGAAGTGTGTCTCCCCAAATTCTGTATGTTGAAATCCTAACCCTCAGTACCTCAGAATGACTGTATTTGGAGATAAGGTCTTTAAAGAGGTAATTAAGTTAAAATTAAGTCATTAAGGTGGGCCCTACTCCAATAAGAGTGGTATCCTTATAAGAGGAAATTTGGACAAAGACATGTACAGAGGAAAGAACACGTGAGGACACAGGGAGGAGACAGCTATCTAGAAGTCAAGGACAGAGGCCTTTCAGAAGAAACCAAGCCTGTAGACACCTTGATGTCAGACTTACAGCCTCTAAAATTGTGAGAAGAGAATCTGTTGTTTGAGCCTCCCCATCCGGGAGAGCTGCCTCTCCTAGGGTTCTTGCCTTTGCATCATGGTCCTAAAATCTCTGTACCTGTATAAATCAGCCAACCTATTGTCTGAGGATTAATACTGGGCTTCTCCCTGATTTCAAACAGCACAGTGATCTGTACATAGAAGTTACTCATTGATGTTTTTAATGATTTTATTAGACTGCTTTTTTTTTTTTTTTTTTTTTTTTGTTAGAGAGAGAGAGAGCCAGGGAGAGGGGCAGAGGAAAGAGAGAGAGAGAGAGAGAGAGAGAGAGAGAGAGAGAGAGAGAGAGAGAATCCCAAGAAGACTCCACACTCAGCCTGGAGCCAGATGCAGGGTTCCATCCCTCAACCCTGGGATCACCACATGAGCTAAAATCAAGAGTTGGACACTCAACTGACTGAGCCACCCAGATGCCCCTAGATTGCATTTTACACTTATCTTGGAAGAGTTTGTAAAGGCTTCAGGTTGGGTACTAATGAGTCCTTTTTATTGCACGTATAGAAGTTATAAATTCCCTGGGCACACCTTGATCACAGCAAAATCCTTCTGTTAGTTTTAAGAAGCATTAAAGTGGCACCGAAGGGGACATGTGAGTAAGGAGGTGAAGCCAAAAGCATGTCTGATCCCACCATTAGATGTAAGCCCGCTAAGTAGGGAGGCATGAGCTTTATCTATCTCTGAAATGACTCAAGATAACCAGAAAGAAAGGCAAGAGGGTGACTCATCCCTTGTCTCTATAACAACTCTTTTGGCTATCCCAGCAGCTAACCCCTTAAGGGAAGTGGTGCGTTGCTGGGCCACAGGCCTCATGACTCAAAGTCTTAAGACTTATGTGTTTACTCATTTTCTTAAAGAGACAAAGGCCATTCCTGTGGGTAACTCTATTTTAATGTCCATAAGTTAGTCATTTACTATGGATGACCCATTCAAGTAAATTGGCTGCCAGATTCCCTCTTCAGAGAAAGGATTATATTTTCATAACTAATTCCTAGCCACACAGTGATTCATCCCCAACACACAGTGACTTCTCTGTGCAAGCCTAAAGACAAGAGAATCCCATATATAGGGAACCATCTGTGAAGGATGCTGTATTGGAGTGAGTCTTATAATCAAGGAGGAAGAGCTAGCAGGCCCTTGTGGCCAGGGTCAGGTAAGTGAGGGGGAGAGTGCTGGGAGGGACAGTCCAAGTTAAACTCTAAATTTGAATGTTTGCTTCCTCCAATTTCCTTCTTAGCAATACAGTTTTATATACATCACATATCCATTGTTCTTGGACATCATAGGATCCCAAGTAGCTCACATTATAAGTCTACTTGGGTTGCTTGACATAATTTCTAAGTTTATAAGAACGCTGCAACCAATCTTACATTTTTAAAATATTTATTTATTTATTTATTTATCTATCTATTTATTTATTTATTTAATTTTATTTTGTGTGTGTGTGTGTGTGAGAGAGAGAGAGAGAGAGAGAGAGAGAGAGCGGGGGAGGGGCACGAGTGAGGGAGACACAGAATCCCAAGCAGGCTTCAGGCTCTGAGCTGTCAGCACAGAGCCCAATGCAGGGCTTGAAACCACGAACTGTGTGAACATGACCTGAGCTGAAGTCTGATGCTCAACTGACTGAGCCACCCAGGTGCCCCTAAAGGTTTTTTTTAATGTTTATTTATTTGTTTTTGAGAGAGAGAGTGAGAGCAGGGGAGGGGCAGAGAGAGAGAGGGAGACAGACAATCCAAAGCAGGCTCAGAGCTGTCAGAGCAGAGCCAGATGTGGAACTAGAACCCACAAACCATAAGATCATGACCTGAGCCAAAGTCGGATGCTTAAACAACTGAGCCACCTAGGTGCCCCAAACACATTTATTTTAAAAATTTAAAAATTTTAGGGGTGCCTGGGTGGTTCAACCAGTTAAGCGTTTGACTCTTGATTTCAGTTCAGGTCATGATCTCACTGTCATGGGATCAAGCCCCGAGTTGGGCTCTGTGCTGAGTGGGGAGCCTGCCTCGGATTCTCTCTCTCTCCTCTGTCTCTGCCCCTCCCCAGCTATGCTCTCTCTCAAAAAATAACATAACATACAATTAAAATAAAATAAAATAAAATAAAATATTTAAAAATATCTTATTTTTGAAGTTATTTATAGATGTATATATATATATACACACTAAATATACCTATATATCTGTATCTATATATTTTTTTGGTAAACTGTAATTTGGACTTTTCATTAATTTCCACCCTTTGATCCCATTGTATTCATGAGATTATACCACAATACCACATTTCCAATTTTCCATTTTGGTTTACTGAGTGAAGTCATTACCCAAAACATAGAACATGTGTGATTGCATCACTAGTTTACATCATAACCACCAGCTGGCCAGTTCAAACCAGGCTTCCTTTGTCCCACCGAGGTTATTTATAAGCTCCCCATAGTCTTGTTCTTACATGAGCAGCCTCTCCCTGCTCAGTTCTTCTGCTAAAGAAAGTAGTGTGGCAGTGGCAGTATCTGCCCCATCCCTTGGGAAAGGTCCATTATCTCCTTGAGAGAACTCTCAGTGACACTAGGAGAACCTAGTAAGAATCCTAATGTCTGTCCCAGGAATCTGCTCTGGAAATCCCTGAAGAGCCAGCACAGCCTGGGGTATATGCAGAAGGGGAAGGAATGGCTGCCTCCCAGGGGAGGACTGTTTCTTGTCTTGTCTTGGGCCTGATACAGCTTCTCTCAACGCTTTCTCAAAGACAGTCCATTCTTTCCTCCCTGGGGCTCCAACCCCGCAAAAGAGGCTGGGCAGAGATTGGTTCCAACATCCTCTTCATTCTTTAGCACAAAATCTCTTCCTTCTCTAGCCCAAAACCCAAAAGCTCCAAGATATAGGTCAAGCACATACAGAGGCTTTCTCATACATACTATTAGCCAGATACAATCCAGTATAAGACAGGAAAACCATTCCTTAGAATTAAAACATGAATCCACAGAGCAATTCTCCTCCTTTGTTCTCTCAGAGATCATTTCACCTTGTGGTCAATTCCATTTCTGAATGACCCCTTCCAACTTTAAAATCTACCAACTTTTGGTGACATGTTCTTGGTAGTGTTTTTTTTTTTCTTCTTTCCACATCTCTCTCCTTCATGTCCTCCCCCTCCTCTTTCCCTCTGTTCCCTTCCTTCCTTCCTTCTTTCCTTCCTTCCTTCCTTCCTTCCTTCCTTCCTTCCTTCCTTCCATTCTTTAGTTCTTTCTGTTGTGTTCTTTGCCTCAACTTACTGAATGGCAAATATCCCATTTCCAGACACTTATTTCTCAGACCCTGATGTACTTTCCACTTGATCTATGTTGTGATCTTGGTCATATTGACTACTCTGTGCCTCAGCTTTCTCATCTTTAAAATGGAGATAAAAATTACCAACAAAAAAATTGAATCAGCAATCAAAAAACTCCCAACAAACAAAAGTCCAGGACCAGATGGCTTCACAGGTGAATTCTACTAAACATTTAAAGAATAGTTAATACCTATTCTTCTCAAACTATTCCAAAAAATAGAAAAGGAAGGAAAACTTCCAAATTCATACTATGAAGCTAGCATTACCCTGGTACCAAAATCAAATAAAGACATTACAAAAAAAAAAAAAAAAAAAAAGGAAAGAAAAAGAAAGAAAGAAAGAAAGAAAGAAAGAAAGAGAAAAAAGAAAAAAAAGAACTACAGGTTAATATCCCTTAAGAACAGAGATGCAAAAATCTTCAACAAAATATTAGCAACCCAAATCCAACAATACATTAAAAAAATAATTCACTGAGATCAAGTGAGATTTATTCCTGGGTTATGAGTGAGGGTGGTTCAACATTCACAAATCAATCAAAGTGATACATCACATCAATAAGAGAAAGGACAAGAACCAAATGATCATTTCAATAGATGCAAAGAAAGCATTTGAAAGTACAACATCCATTCATGATTAGAAACCCTCAACAAAGTAGGTTTAAAGGGAACACACCTCAACATAATAAAGGCTATATATGAAAAGCCCAGAGCTAACATCATCCTCAGTGGGGGAAAACTGAGAACCCTTCCCCTAATGTCAGGAACAAGACAAAGATGTCCACTCTTAACACTTTTATTCAACATAGTACTGGAAGTCGTCGCTATAGTAATCAGACAACAAAAAGAAATAAAAGGCATCCAAATCAGTAAGGAAGAAGCGAAACGTCCACTATTGCAGATGACATGACACTATATATAGAAAACCTGAAAGACTCCACCAAAAAACTGCTAGAGCTGACAAATTCAGTAAAGTCACAGGATACAAAATCAATGTACAGAAATCTGTTGCATTTCTATATACCAAAAATGAAGCAGCAGGAAAAGAAATTAAGAAAATAATCCCATTTACAATTACACCAAAAATAAGATATCTAGAAATAAACCTAATCAAAGAGGTGAAAGATCTGTACTCTGAAAACTATAAAACACTGATAAAAGAAACTGAACATGACACAAAGAAATGGAAAGACACTCCATGCTCATGGATTGGAAAAACAAATATTGTTAAAATGTCTATACTACCCAAAGCAATCTACACATTTAATGTAATCCCTATCAGAATACCAACAGGGTTTTTCACAGAGCTAGAACAGAGTCTGAAAATTTGTATAGACCACAAAAAACCCTGAATAGCCAAAGGAAACTTGAAAAAGCAAAACAAAGGTGAAGGCATCACAATTCTGGACTTCAAGTTGTATTACAAAACCATAGTAATGAAAACAGTATGGTGCTAGTACAAAAATAGACACATAGATCAATGGAACAGAATAGAAAGCCCAGAAAAGAACCCATAACATGTGGTAAATTAACCTTCGACAAAGCAGGAAAGAATATCCAATGGGAAAAAAGAATATCTCTTCTTCAAATGGTTCTGGGAAAACTGGACAGCAACATGCAAAAGAATGAAATTGGACCACTTTCCTAAGCCATATACCAGAATGAACTCAAAATGTACTAAGACATAAATGTAAGACCACAAACCATAAAAATTATGGAAGAGAACACCGGCAGTAACTTCTTTGACATCGACCACAGCAACTTCTTTCTGGATATGTCTTCTGAGGCAATGGAAACAAAAGCAAAAATAAACTATTGGAACAACATCAAAATAAAAAGCTTCTGCACAGCCAAGGAAACAATCAACAAAACTAAAAGGCAACCTACACAATGGGAGAAGATATCTGCATATGACATATCTGATAAAGAGCTAGTATATAAAATATATAAAGAATTTATAAAACTTAATGCTCCAAAAAACAAATAATCCAATTAAAAAATGGGCAGAAGGTAAGAACAGTTTTCCAAAGAAGACATACAGACAGTTAACAGACACATGAAAAGATGCTCATCATCACTTATCATCAGGGAAATGCAAATCAAAATTATAACGTGATATCACCTCACACCTGTCAGTGTCCAGAGTGTTAACCATTACACCATGGAACGCCACTCACCTCACACCTGTCAGAATGGCTAAAATAAAAAACACAAGAAACAACAGGTGTTGGCGAGGATGTGGAGAAAAAGGAACACTTTTGTACTGTTGGTGGGAATGCAAACTGGTGCAGCCACTCTGGAAAACAATATGGAGTTTCCTCAAAAAGTTAAAAATAGAACTACCCTATGATCCAGCAATCACACTACTGAGTATTTATTCAAAAAATACAAAAACACTTCAAAGGGATACATATGCCCTGATGTTTACAGCTGCATTACTTATACTAGCCAAGATATGGAAACAGCCTAAGTGTCCATCAACTGATAAATGTATAAAGATGTTTTACATATCACAGTGGAATATTATTCAGCTATAAAAAGGCATAAAATCTTGCCATGTTGTAACAACATGGATGGAGCTAGACAGTATAATGCTAACTGGTATATAACAAATATCATATGATTTCACTCATGTGGAATTTAAGAAACAAAACAAATGAGCAAAGGGAAAAAGAGAGAGAGATAACCCAAGAAACAGACTAACTACAGAGAAAAACTGACGGTTACCAGAGAGGAGGTAGGTGAGGGAATGGGTGAAATAAGGGATGGGAATTAAGGAGTGAACTTGTCCTGATCACCACAGGGAGATTTAAAAAACTTGGGAGGGGTGCCTGTGTGGCTCAGTAGGTTGAGCGGTCACCTCAGGTCATGATCTCACAGTTTGTGAGATCAAGCGGAGCATCCAGCTCTGCAACTGACAGCATGGAGCCTGCTTGGGATTTTCTCTCTCTCTCCCTCTCTCTCTGCCCCTCCCCCACTCACTCTTTCTCTCCCAAAATAAAAAATAAACATTTTTAAAACCTTGGGAAAAACTAAATAAAAATAATAAATAAATAAATAAATAAATAAATAAATAAATAAATAAATAAATAAAATGGGGATAAAAATTCCTGCCCCCATATATATATAGCACTAAGCATAGTACGCAGCACATTATAAGTGCTCAATGAATATTAGCTCTTATTACTCCTAACATTATTGTTTGATATACACATATGTTGTGAAATGATTACCACAGTAAAATTATATTATAAAACATATTCATCACCTCACACATTACCATTTTTTGTGTGTGTGGTGAGAACATTTAAGACTACTCTCTTAGCAACCATCAAATATGTGATATAGTATTTTTAATGATAGTCATCATGCCATACATTAAATTCCCAGAACTTATTCATCTTGTAACTAAAAGTTTTTACCCTTTGACCAACATCTCCCCATTTTCTCCCATACCCTTAGACCCTGGTAACCATCATTCTACTCAGTTTCTATGAGTTCTTTTAGATTCCATATATAAGTAAGATCATATGGTATTTGTTTATCTCTGCTTGGCTTCCTTCACTTAGCATAATACCCTGAAGGTCCATCCATGCTGTTGAAATGGCAGGATTTCCTTCTTTCTCACAGTTGAATATTTCTGGGTGTGTGTGTGTGTGTGTGTGTGTGTGTGTGTGTGTGTGACATTTTTTTAATCCATTCTTCCATCAACAGACACTTAGGTTGTTTCCATGTCTTGACTGTTGTGAACAATGCTGCAATAAACATGGGAATGCAGATATCTCTTCAAGATAGTGATTTCATTTCCTACCCAGAAAGTAGGATTGCTGAATCATATGGTCATTCTATTTTTAATTTCTTGAGGAACCTCCATATTGTTTTCCATAATGGCTATACCAATTTACATTCCAACCAACAATACACAAAGCGTTCCTTTGTTTGCATCCTTGCCCACACTTATCTCTTGTCCTTTTGATGATAGCCATTCTAACAGGTGTGAAGTGATGCCCCATTGTGGTATGGACCTGCTTTTCCCTGATAATTAGTGATGCTGGGTGCCTTTTCAGGTACCTGTTGGTCAGATGTCTTCTTTGGAAAACTGTCTGGTTCAGGTCCTTTGCCCATTCTTTAAATAGGGTTATTTGTTTTTTGTTGTTGTTGTTTGTTTTTGTTATTGTTGTTTGCTATAGAGTTCTATGAGATCCTTATATAATTTGAAGACTAACCTCTTATCAGATACATAGTTTACAGATATTTTCTCTCATTTTTTAGGGTGTTTTTTCATTTACTGATTATTTCTTTTGCTATGCAGCTTGCTAGTTTGATGTAGTCCCACTTGTTTATTTTTGCTTTTGTTGCTTGTACTTTGGAGTCTTATCCAAAAAAAACATTGCCATAACCAATGTCAAGGAGCTTTTGCCTTGTTTCCTTCTAGGAATTTTGTTTTGAGGTCTTACAATTAAGTCTTTAATCCATTTTGAGTTGATTTTTGTGAGTAGATATCAGAACTTTAAAAAATTCATCTTAGGCATCCTTAACCATTTCACTCAGCTATTATTCAGTGAGATGATACCAAATAAATACCTTTTCTCTTGCAAGAATCACTATTTGTTGTTAGAAGTTTTCTTAGAGTGGTAGCTTTACCCTATTCCTGCCTCTACCAAAGACTTTTGTGTTTAAACTGTTCCTCCTTCAGGGGCGCTTGGGTGGCACAGTCGGTTAAGCAGCTGACTTTGACACAGGTCATGATGTCAAGGTTCATGGACTCAAGCCCCACCTCAGGCTCTGTGCTGACAGCTCAGAGCCTGGAGCCTGCTTGGAATTCTCTGTCTCCCTCTCTCTCTGCCCCTCCCCCACTAATTCTTCTTCTGTCTCTCTCTCTCTCTCTCTCTCTCTCTCTCTCGCAAAAATGAGTAAACATTAAAAAAAAAAAATGTTCCTCCTTCATCAGGACCCTGCCCAACCTTTGGGGAAACAAAGACTTTCTAGGAAGGTATTCATTATTTCATTCATTCATGAAAAAAAATATTTAGGGAGAACTTACTACACACCAAACTGGGTAAGATGTGGGGAGCAAACAAGCAAAAGTAATTTAGGGCCGTCAGAGCGAGGTGGCACCCACATCACAGTTCAGAAAGTGAATGAATGCAGGGCCAAGAACCGGGACCTCCGCCCGCGGCCCTCCCTCCCTCCCACCTGTCTCACCCAGCACCTCAGAAAACTTGCCTGCGCCCTCCCAGTGACACGAGTCACCGTGCACTTCTAGGAAAGGCTTTGATACTGAGAGAGGGTTTAGGGAAAATAAATGCAGAGAGGAGGAGAGTGTCCGCAATTCAGGCAGCAAATAAGCAAACATGGTTAAAACAAGCCAGCAAGCAAAGCGTTAAGTAAGCATACTCTGAAAGCTTCGCAGACTCTGTCTTGGTCTGAGGAGTGACCAGGTGAATCTGGAGACAGGGCGGTGAACGTGGCCACACTTCCAGGTCTCGAGGGGGGCGGGCGCAGGAGACCGACTGGAGGCTGCGGGGCTGGGGGTCTCTCCAGGTCAGTAGCCACTGCGGCGCCGGGTGTGCGGTGGGGCAGTGCCGGGCCCCACGGCAGGGAGAGGCCCGGGTGTGTGTGGGTGGAGGTCCCGCCCCGGGAGAGGCGGGCCGGCCGGGACTATTTGAGGCGCGGAGCCACCGCCCCGCCAGGGATCGTACCACCTCGCTTGAAGTTGCCCCCCGCAGCAAGCTAACTAGGGAGCGCTGGGCTGTGGGGTGAGTGGCGGGGGCGCCTGGGGACGGGGACGGAGCCTGCTGACGGCCCCGACGGGGCAGGGGCGAGAGCGCCCGCGCGGGGGTCGGGGGTCGGGGCCGGGGGCCGCGGGCCGCGGGTGGGCGCGGAGAGGCGGCGGGCCGCGGGCGGAGCTGGGGGAGCCGTCCTGGGCAGGGGCCGTAGCCTGCGAGCCCTGGAGGGAGCGGTGTGCGACTCCGGGAAAGTTAGCGGCGCTTTGCACACTCTCACGCACTTTGCTGGGCGGGCCCTGGGTGTGTCGGCGGGCCCTGGGTGTGTCGGCGGGCCCTGGGTGTGTCCGCGGACCACCCGCCGGGGCTCAGGTCACCCTCCGCAGAGACTGGGAGGCTCGACCACGGCGTCCCGCCCTCCCGCCGCGCGCCCGGGTTCCAGTTCAGGGTTAGGAAGCCGGTCCCCCTTCGCAGGAGGTGGGGAGCCTGCCCAGGCACTCTGGAGGCGGCTCCTGCGCCCCGGGACTGGGCTGCGCGGCCGCTGCATCTGGCTGTGGGGCGCTGGGGCTCTTCCAGCAGGCCTGGCGGCGGCAGGGGCTGCACCGGCTCTCGGGGTGCTGATCCCTCAGAAAATGGTGATGCCCCGGGGCCTGAGTGGGCATGTGCCCGGCTTGGCGAAGACCGCACATCCTAAGCTTTTGCAAATCGGTGACTCATCCCTGCCCAGATTGGCTAACTTGGGCATTAACATCCCGGATCTGTGCTGAGGACGTGTAGGGTGTGGCAGAATGGTAGACCAAAAGTGCAGAGCTCCAGCTGGGGGCAGCTCTTAAGACATGTATGAAGATGTATTCTGAATTATCAGTTCCTTACATAAAAGCACTAAAATGTGTCCATTCTGAGGAGTAGGACCTTAATGCCAGAGAGTCACATAGGGGACACGTAAGGTGAGACACCCCCCCCCCCCCCTTCAAGTTAGTGATTGCTAGTCCAGATACTGTGGAATGTTTGTAAAGTGACTCCTGGGAGTTGGGTCTCTGGACAGTAAGGACAGGTGAACCTCAGTGACCCAATCTGTTTCTCGGATTCTGGGAAAGGAATAGAAAAAGTTCATCTGTGTTCTTTGGAAGATTGGAACTGCTTCCTAAATTCATAATGTTTGGGGGTTACACTTAGAATCAGCATGTTCTGGGGAAAAGTTTGATGATGGTTTTTGAATGTTTTGAGCTTAAAAGTGTTAGACGAATGCCTCACCACGTTACTTAAGTAGCAGAAGAGGGGGCAGTCTGCCTGATAGACTGACCCCCAAAGCTAGCTTTTTTTCAATGGAATAGGCAAGTCTCACTCTGTTCAGAGGTCTTTAATCAATATTTCACTCTGCTACAAATATACATAAGTGCTTTACTTATTTATTTTTTTAATGTTTTACTTTTGAGAGAGAGAGAGAGAGCAAGTAGGGGAAGGACAGAGAGAAGGAGACACCGAATCTGAAGCAGGCTTCAGGCTCTGAGCTGTTGGCACAAAGCCCAACATGGGGCTCTAACTCATGAACCATGAAATCCGGAACCATGAGATCATGACCTGAGCCCCAAGAGGTGCTTTAATGTAAAGACTTTTTACTTATTGCTAGTGACGTCAAAAGGCCAGTATTGGTCTCTCCTATAACTTAGGTACTTATTTGCCTAGCATCTCATCAGGCAGACTCTAAATCTTTTTTTTTTTAAGTTTGTTTGTTTGTTTGTTTGTTTGTTTGTTTGTTTAGAGATGGGGCGGGGGGGGAGGCATGAGTCAGGGAGGGGGCAGAGAGAGAGGTAGGGAATCTCAAGCAGGCTCTGTGCTGTCAGCTCAGAGCCTGATGTGGGGCTCGAACTCAGGAACTATGAGATCATGACCTGAGCTGAAGTCAGATGCTTAACCGGCTGAGCCAGCCAGGTGCCCCTAGACTCTAAATCTTAACTGCAACAGAGACTTATATTCATATGTTATAACTTGAGCATCTCATGTTGACCTTAAATAAGATTGGCTTATAAAGTTAATGTATCCGAGACTCATGGTAACTTATCTAAACCATAGCCTCTCTTTCCTGTGATAGTTTGGGAAACAGGCTCCTCCGGAGGACAGCTGAGTTAGCATTTGGTATCTAGTTCCTGAATTGGTTCTTCTCATTAAATTCTGAGTGGTAAGCCTGCCAGAACAGTGCTTGTTATAAACTTCCAATTTGCTGCTGACTAAGTATCATGTGTTCTCTCTTGATTGATGTTCAGCTTTTCCATAGGGGGAACAATCAGTAACTGAGAGGCGCAAGGTAACTTTACCTTCCTTGATGCTGAGGAACTATGATAAGAAGGAAATCCTAGTAAAGGACCAGTTTCCTTTATTCCAACTCAGCATCACCGAATTTGGCCTTGGAAAGTGGATTTTCCTCAAGCCCTGCTCCATGTTTCGGCAACTGCCTCCTGTATTCTTCGGAGAGGAGTGTGGGCAGTGCCTTGGGGTTCTGAGGAAATACATTCATGATCCACTTCTCTTTCAGCTCATATAAAGGTCAAGGCCCTTTGTGAGCAGAAATTTCAGAAGTGCTCCCAGGAACCCTGACTACTGGACTAATTGCTAGGTGGGCCTAGAATAGCATAGTACAGTAGATAGCCACTCTTTATTAGAGGGTAAAGTACAATTAACAGCCAGTTAAAATGGTCTGCATTATGACTCATGTTTAAATTCCTTATTCCAAAGCAACACTGAACTACTTCCTGTAGGTTTTTCCAAATATGAAGACCCAGGTAGTATTTCCTCAGTGTTTTGTTTTGTCTTTGATATAGTTTCTTTTCTGGAGCTTCTAAATTCTCTGATTCTGGGAATGGCAGGATAGAGTGTTCATATATCTATAGCATCTGTAGGGTGAGAAGTTTTTTTTTTTTTTTTTTTTCATTTAATTATCTCTTTATATAAACAATCCATCTAAAAAGAAAGAAAGAAAGAATTTTTCCAGGCAAGTAAGAAGACTTTTATCCAAAGTTTTTTTTTTTAAGTTCTATGGTTGCTAGATTTCAAAAAAGCATTGGTTATAAACTTTTTCAAAAAAGAGATCTGATGGTTGAGAATTAAGATAGCAAAACAGTGCATACCCAGTTTTTGGAAAAGTACACTTCATTGGTTTAAATATGGTTATAATTAGTAAAATGACTGTGCAAAATGGCATCGTTGTATTCAGTATTGGATACAGTGAGTGTTGGAGCTCACTGAATGAGTCACCCAGCTTTTTCTGACAAAAACATGATCGTTTTAAATTTGTTTATAATTTCAACATGTTATGTAGTCCTGAGTGAATAAGCCAGAGAATTGATTTCTAAGTGAAGTAATAAACACTTTTTAAGGACTATATTTTAAAATTTCAAAGAGTGAAGATTTTACATTAGTATAAAATGAGTTTGAATTAAGAGTGAGGGTCCTTGGACCCTTGGTTGTTGGTCTGCCAAGGACGGAATGACTTTGGGCCACCATATTAGCTTTCTAAGCCTCTGTTTCCTCACCTCTAGAGTGGGAATATTAACCTTCCCCTGAAAATCTTATAAAATTATTATCAGAATGAAAATAGGAAAGGTATGGGAAAGTGCTTCATAAACCAAAAAGTACCACACTAATGCAGGATTTCATTATTCTAATGGGCTTGTCTAATGTGTCACAACACAATCCAAACTGTCACCCAAGGCTTTATGTGAAACACAGTGGAAAGAAATTGAAATCTGCTTTGTTTCTCAAAGTGTTTTGGTTGGAGCTGGAAATAAGCTGAATATGCTCCAGCAGAGACTTTAGGAAGAAATGTTAAATTTTGGAAATGCTGTCTTTTTTTTTGGAAATGCTGTCTTTAGTTTCTGGTTTTAATCAGCCTTTAAACACATCTTAGTTTGATAGGTGTTATATTAATAAGATACTTTATAAGGCCAATGGTACAGATTTAGCTAGTTTTTTTTTTTTTAAGTTTATTTGTTTTTAGAGAGAGAGCAAGTGTGAGCAGGAGAGGGTCAGAGAGAGGGAGAGAGAGAGAATCCTAAGCAGGCCCCAGGTTGACTGTCAGCATAGAGCCAGACGTGGGCTCCATCCCACAAACCAGGAGATCATGACCTGAGCTGAGATCAAGAATCAGACGCTTAGCTGACTGAACCACCCAGGCACCCCCAGATTTAGCTGGTTTTAACTATTGAAAATAACTTTTTGGCTTTTATTGACCTGTATATCTACATTTCTGGAGGGATATACACACTAATCAGCTTAAAGTGTTTACTCAACCAGGCACAATTTTGCCCTCCCTCCCCTGCCCCCAGGATATTTGGTAATGTCTGAAGACATTTCTGGTTGTCACAATGGGGAGGGGGGGTATTTTGCTACTGACATCTTGTATATTGAAGCCAAGAATGCTGTTCTACATCCTGTAATGTTCAGGGCAGCTCTGACTCTGACAGTGTATCTGACCTGAAACGTTAGTAGTGCTGAGACTGTGAAAAAGCCTTTACCGAATGGGGATATTTAAGAGAAGTCAACAATATGTATAAAGTTATAAATCTGGGTCTTTGGCATGTTGCTTAGGAATGGAAGAAAAGTTTGTGTGATCAAAGGAACTGAACTCTCTGCCCACCTTGAAGTTCAAGATTATTTCCTACTGCTGTCCAAAACGAGAGTCTTTGCTTTCTTAAGAAATGTCCCTTCTAGGGCACCTGGCTGGCTCAGTCAGTAGAGCATGCAGCCCTTGATCTCAGAATTGTGAGTTTGAGCCCCACTTTGGGTGTAGAGAGTCCTAAAAATAAAATCTTTAGGGGCGTCTGGGTGACTCGGTCAGTAAACATCCGACTTCAGCTCAGGTCATGATCTCACGGTCTGTGAGTTCGAGCCCTCTGTGCTGTAGCTCAGAGCCTGGAGCCTGCTTTGGATTCTGTGTCTCCCTCTCTGTGCCCTGCTCTCTCTCTCTCTCTCTCTCTCTCTCTCTCTCTCTCTCTCTCTCAAAAAACATTAAAAAATAAAAATAAATAAAAAAAATTAAAAATAAGAGACATCCTTTTTTCCCCCTTTTCTGTAACAACTCTTCTCTCAAGTTCCTCTTGCGGTGGCAGCACACTTTTCTAAGCAGTGGTAGCCTTTTAAGGAAGGAACACCAGCAGAGGAGCACCTGACTTCTGCTTTAAAAGATCAAATGCTACAAGAAACACATGAATATAAGCCCTGGGAGCGTCACTGTGACTTCCTAGCCAAACTGCCAGCAGTTTTCCACTTTAGAAGATGGACACGGTGATATGCTTAAACTGCTTCCAAATATGTTTGAGAATGCCGAGATTAAAAAGGAGATGTGCAGAAAAAATTAGTAGGAGGTAACATTTAACTGGGTATAAGTAACAGCAGAGTTTGATAAGGTATCTGGTATGTATAAATGAAGGACATTAAGTCCTAGGAGGGGCTCTGCCTTCTTTTTTTTTTAACCAAAAAGTGTAATATTTTACAATTTTAGGACATATCAATTAGGATCTCTTGGGGTAATGTCATTTCTTAAAATAATTTAGTAAATCTCACAAGTGAGCAACTCAAGGAAAAAGAGAGTCTGATTGTTTAAGGGCCAGGTCACTTTGGCAGGTGATCCTGATCCGAGAAAACTCACCCAGGCCTCAGGAGTCCCAGGTTGTCGTCCTCCCCTCACTGCCAGAGCACCTGCAGCAGGGATAGGTGTGAAATATCTTCTATGGTTAGAGCCATGGCTCAGGGAGAGGAGCAGGAGAAAGCAGGAATGATATGTCAAGGCCTCCCCTGGAGTCAGCTTTGGGCAAAGCCAACTCTGGTATCATCCTACCCAAAAATATTTTCCTCCACATTGTCTGACTCTCCTCTCATCTCCTCTCCTCTTTTTTTTTTTTTCTTCACACCCTTGTTTGTTATACTGCTGGAGTTTCATTTGGAATAAAAAATATCTTGAAATAAAAAAAGGAAGAAAGGGGGAAGAAAAGAGGCATCTTGTGCCTGCCTTTCATTTTCATTGCTCCACATCTGATCTCATCTCTCCTTTAAGGCTTAGCTCAAACAATACCACCTCTTCCTCTCTTAGAAGTAATAGTTCTAGTTGAGATGCCCCATCACACAGTTTGGCTCACAGTATTGATCTCTTGTGATCCCAGCTGGCCTGTGAGCCCTTTGACCATACAGATCTTGGCCTATCCATCTTCAAACCCAGACAAGAGCCCACACAGTGCCTGACCCAGAGCAGGCATAAATATGCGCCATTGGAGGAATAAATGATTGGCAGTAGCTACACATAGGGGCACTGGTTTTCAAATCTCAGTAGAAAGCAGTCAACTCTGCTTTCCTCCTAAAACCCAGAAGATGGCATGGGGGCTGATCTTGGGACCGGGAAGGGAGGTGGGTGATTACCCTTTGTAAGAGGCTGAACCCTTTGTAAGAGGTGGTGGAAAAAGCTCCCAGGAAGGAAGGTGTGGAGGATCACTGATGAACCAGGACTGTTTGTGTTTTTACCAAAGAAAGGGGCAGAACATTTTCTTCCTTGTTCTTCTCTCTCCTGTCTTGTAGGCCCCAGGATTCAGAACACAGGCTAGTATGATTAGAGTTTAAAGTTATTAATTAAATAGGGCTTGGTAATCTAGCTGGAGTGCATTCCTGCCCTTTGATGAGCTGTTTTGGTAGTTCCAACACCACTGATTTAGGCGTATCTAGGGAATAAACTGGCTGGGGAATAAAATGCCTGCCTATAGATTGTCTAGAACTGCCCAATGAACTATTTGTGATGTTGTGTTGATATGGAAACTGGTCAAATCTAGGATCAAATGATAACCTATCTTTTTTTTCCTCCTTTCAGGAAAATGGCAGACAGTTTTTCAGTAAGTGTTTTATGTTTATTTTCTTAATATATATTCCATGTAGGTTGAGGACTTTTTTTTTTTCCTTTACCACCAGACATTCCCTTCTAATTTTCTCACCATTTGGCTTCTTCTGGCTTTAACTGCCCAATGAGGGCTTATTAGCTGAAGTCTTGTTTTTCCAGAAGCAGATTCAAGAAGAAAGCGAGGCAGATAGAGGCCTGAGACTCACTAATAGTAACTCCTTTACTGAAAAGCCTGGGGCAGAAGCAAGTGGATTTCATGCTCAGGAGCTGAGAAATAGTATGAGCAATGGGAAGTGTGGTGCAGTCTGAGCATCCTAATTTCTGTGATTGTTTTTCTCACATCAGTTAGAGAGTATGTGCTTTTACATAGAGGAAGGCTAGCTCCTGACTTTGGCAAATTATGAATGGCAGCCCTCCATGCTCTGACATGATGGAGGCAAGAATAAAGTGATACAGGAAATGTAGCAGCTGCGCAGACGTCCCATGAGGCAGAGAGGAAAGGAGAGATACCCTGGCTTCTCACTTCTTCCCACTCTTTAATCTCTTGCCAGTACTGCCCCTTAGCCAGACTCTGGAAGCCTGGCAAACACCATCTGCAGGGGTCAATTTCCCTGAGATCAGGGCAAGGGAAGGAAGAGGGATGGATTTGACCAGCACATTGGGAATATGGCAGGGCTGACTCTTTGCTATCAAACATGGAATTCATTGAACTATGGGAACTCAGGCCCATCACCCTGACCACCTGCTATAGGGCATCTTTTCATCTGAACCATGTAGTTGTTTGATTTTGATAAGCCATGATCATCAAAATGCAGATAAGGCAAGTACAGACCTGTATCAGACACCACTGTGCATGGCCATGCACCTATTGTGCCTGCCTGGGCCAGGCTTGCGGTTCTGCTAGAAATTAGAAATGGGACTAGGAGCCCTTTGAGAGCTGCTAAGAATGTAACTACCCCTGTCCAAAGTCCTCTTCTGGAATGGTCCTGTGAAATGAGATGGAGACTCTTATTAAGCTATCCTGGTTCTCTCCAAGGAAAAGTCTGTGCCATTGGATAGATGTGTTAACTTTACCACGTAGTTAATATATTGACCCACTATGGCCAAGAAAGTATAGCAATCATTATTAGAATAACAATCAATAAAATGCATTCTTTATGGCAAGACGATTCATGTTGAGAACTGTAAATTGTTTTACTTTCCATTTTCTGTATGGCTCCCCTCCTCCCCAGACAGTAATCAACCGGGAATCCCACTTACTTAATGGCATGATCGGGCCTTTTAAAAAAAACCTAAACTATAAAATTTTTAAATAGTCCTAGATTTACAGAAAAATTGCAACAATAGTACAAAGAGTTCCAGTATACCCTACGCTCACTTTTCTCTATTGTTAATGTCTTACATTAGTATGGTACACTTGTTAGAAATAATGAACCAGTGCTGATACATTCTTACTAAAAAAAAAAAGAATAAAGTGATGAAGCATATGTAATCTCAAAGTTTCATTTTAGTCTTAGGAACTGCAGACTATTTAATAGGTGGAAAAAGTTTGGTTGATATGAATTTCATACCTTCACCATATCCCTCTACTTCTTAGATCACATATTCCTGTTTCCTGAAAATTCTGTTTTTGTGAATGTTTTTCCTCCTGTAATTGTTTACGTCTTTCTTTCCAGCTTAATGATGCTTTGTCTGGATCTGGAAACCCAAACCCTCAAGGATGGCCTGCCGCATGGGGAAACCAACCTGCTGGGGCAGGGGGCTACCCAGGGGCCGCCTATCCTGGTGCCTACCCTGGACAGGCACCTCCAGGCGCCTACCCTGGACAGGCGCCTCCAGGAGCCTACCCTGGACAGGCGCCTCCAGGAGCCTACCCTGGACAGGTGCCTCCAGGAGCCTACCCTGGCCCCACAGCACCTGCTTATCCTGCACCAACTGCACCAGGAGCCCACCCTGGGCAACCGAGTGGGCCTGGGGTCTACCCTCCTCCTGGACAGCCAAGTGCTCCTGGAGCCTACCCTGCTGCTGGCCCCTTTGGCGTCCCTGCTGGACCACTGGTAAGATGGAGTTAGTTGTTTCATATACTTGATTGTGATCAGGACAAAGCTAATGAAGAAAGAACACAACAATTGTCTGGAGCGTTGGTGCCATTACTTTGCTGTGCTGTGGCTGGGAGCTGGCTCTGCACACTGACATGCAAAGGGCTTCAGAGAGACCTGAAGCTTTAAATTCACTGGTTAGAGCCACTTTTTGAGGACCAGCCATGGATCAGTCCAATAGAAAAAAATAGTTATTTGTATTGCGTTTAGTATGCATACTGTTAGTATAAAGAGAAGTCAGTGTATCTTTTGAAGACCTTTGTAAAGCAGCTTTAATATAAATGAAGTCAAGATCATAGTAATGGGGGAACATTTTGGTTACTATTATTAATATACACTGAGTACATAACATGCACCAGCAGTGTGCTTCTATGTGAATGATTTCATTTAGCCCCAAAACCACCCTAGAAGATACGTTATTATCCCTACTTTACACTCAAGGAAATGGGACAATAGAGAGTCCTACAACTTGCCCAGGGTCATAGAGGGAATGTGTAGGGAAACCAAGGTAATGTGGTTTTGAAAAACCTTCTAAAGGTAATTTTGTGATCTAAGGATTGAATTTCCCTTTATGTTAAAACCCACTTTAGTAAATGAATTCTAAATGTACTACCTGTGGGGCTCCAGACACATCTCAGACACATCTAGATGTATAGACTAGTTGGGGGATAACATACAGATGTGAGGCAAGTGTTTAGTAGTAGCATGGGATCAGACCCTTCCAGGACTATGTGGTTGCTGGCACAGGTAGCGTCTGACCTGCTTTTAGGTCAGCTTAGAGGAGAGTGCAGAGAAGGTGTTGGGAGTGTGGGAGGCATTGAGCAGAGCCTTGACCACAGTTAGTCATTTGTAGACAGATGGGGACCTGGAGGCTGTGGAAAGGAAGAGGCAGATGTGAGAGAGGTTACAAAAGAAGCCCAGGAGCTAGTGGTTAGGTCTTAGGAGTCAGAGATGACTGGGTTTTTGATAATGGACAACTACAGCACCGGCCAAGGGACAACCCCAAACAGGAAGTCGGGAATGAGACCTGATGGGGGATGGGGAAGAAGAGACAATTCCAGCTCACACCTGTTGGATATGAGGCATTGTAGCAAATTCAGGAGGAAGTATAAGGCCTGGAGAGAAAAGACTTGGGTGGTGGTTGAACCCAGGAGGAAGAAATTATGAAGGGAAAAGAGAAGAACCAAGAGAGTTTTGGGAATATTTACAGCATCTTAAACATAGATGGTCAATAAATTTTTGTGGAAGAACTAGGGAATGTATTAAATAAAAAAGTGTTCATTTAATACATAAATTATCTGCCTTTAAAAAAACTAAACTTTAAAATTTTGAAGTTCTAGATTTACAAAAAAATTGCAAAGGTAGCACAAAGAGTTCCTGTATACCCGACACCCACTTTCCTCTGTTGTTAACGTCTTAAATCAGTAAGTATCTGCTAAGTATCTGCCACATTCAAAGCACCCTGTTGATGTCATGTAAGTAGAATTTAGGAGAACTCACAAGTCCCCAAATGTGACACAATGTCTGCCCTCAGGGAGCAAAATAACCATGGTGAAGTACATTATGTGACAAAGGTCTTAAGAGTGGCACAAAGTTGTGTATCTAAAATTGATACAATTATATCTCAATAAAAATAATAAAAAAAGAAGAGTAGCTAGCAAAAAATGTTAGTGTTGATTGCAAGGTCTAGCTTAAGCCTTTCCAAAAAATAGTCCAAGTGAATGAATTATAGATTGGGATGTCTTAGTAATTACTGAGAAATACAGTGCTCCAAAAGGGAATATGTTCTGTCTTTGGTACCAATTAACTGATGGTTTTATTCTTGATTATTGCTTGTGCATGGAGGAAGCCTTATCTCTTCAGGCCCTGTGCAGGGTGGCCTGAGAGTCTGGAAAAATGCCTTAAATTAGGATTATATGTTATTCACATTCAGCAACATACTTTTCTTTCTTTCCCCAAGAAAATATGACTCTTTATTAACACATACATGTTTTTTTATCCCCAGACTGTGCCTTATGACCTGCCTTTGCCTGGAGGAGTCATGCCTCGCATGCTGATAACAATTCTGGGCACCGTAAAGCCCAATGCAAACAGGTAAAGAGCAAAATTAGCAACTCAAACATATTTGTCAATTGCCTCTTGAATAAAGAATGATCTATTTTGGATTTTAATGAAAATTCTAAAGCTACACATTTAGAATTCTATCCCGTAGAATTGGGATTATCCCATAAGTCAGTGTATGTTCCCACCAAGGGACAAAGTGTCCCTCGCTCAATCTTGTTTTTCTCCCAGAACCACAAGGAAACAGTTCTCCTTTGTGAGCACAAAGAGAAAGAGCAGAAAACCCATTCAGAAAAAACTAGCTTTTCCCTCACAACGAGAGCCTTAGAATTTAAGGGAAGTAGAGCCTCAGTAATGTAATACTTGGCCATCCCTCCACTCTGAGCCATATATTGTCTAAAAAACCAAGCATGCATTTCATGTCTAGATGCCCATCAAAAATTGGGGTGAGGAGCACCTGGGTGGCTCGGTCAGTTGGGTATCCAACTTTGGCTCAGGTCATGATCTCGCGGTTTGAATTCGAGCTCCGCGTTGAGCTGTGTGCTGACAGCTCAGAACCTGGAGTCTGCTTCAGATTCTGTCTCCCTCTGCCTCTCCCCTGCTCACGCTTTCTCTGTCTCTCTCTCAAAAATAAACATTAAAACAATAAATAAATAAATAAAAATGAAAAATTAGGGTCAAAACCACAAAGATCACACTGGATGTGATTTTGAGTTAGTGAGAGCTTGTGTATCATACCACTCTCTCCTCATACTTGTACAGATCACCCTGCAGTCATGCATGGCACAGTGCAGTCTAAGATCTGGTGAGCTTCACTGCCATTTCCGCCTTCCTACTGGGCACATCAGGAGAGTGCCAGATTCCCATGGTGTCAGCCTGGTCTACAGATGTTAAGTGGCTGGATGGGGGAACCCTAGTCTTCTGAGTAGACACTATTAAAGATTTGGAAAGAAGTTAAAGACTTCATCAAAATAAGTCAGCCTTTGCCATTGGAACTGGTTTGATGGAGGTGAGCTAGGATGGAGTAAGACTGAGCTAATTTAGGAAAATCCATGCTAATTTATGGCTGCCCTGGAATGCCTGGCTCTGGTTATTACCACTAGTTATTTACATGTAATATGAGCAGGTTAAGGATATCCTGAAGACATCCAGTATACCTGTCCCTGAGGTTAGTGGTACCATTAAAGCTCCTGCAGCCATAAATTAATCTGTGTTTCTGGGTTTTGTAAACAGTGCACAAAAGGTACAAATTCGAGCTATGTATACAGGTATACAAGAATCCATAAGCAGCCTCTGTCGGTCACCTTGCTCCTCATGGATTAATGGGAACCACCTTGTCTGTTACCAGGAATTGGACTCCGCCTCCAGCTTAATCATTTACATTCAGATAGCTCATTTACTCTACTTCCAGCCAGTTTTCCCTGGTTCTGTGTGGTAGCCACTACCCTTTCCACCCAGCCTATACAGCTTCTCTAAACACAGTGCTTACCTGAACAATAAAGCTTGTCTCACAGCCAGTTATAAAACGTATATATCCTCTGCCTACGTCCTTATCCGTCTTTCTTCCCCAAATACCACACAGAACCCAGCACACGTGATCCTGTGTGTATGGCACTCACGATTTGTGAATATCTGCCCTCCTTCCTCAGCTGCTATCACACAGAACCACACTGGTATGTTTGCCTTATTTAGGGTTATTGCATTAGAAACTTTAGCTCCAATAACACTAGAGATGTAGACAGAGCCTGTGGCAGATTAAAACTAATTTTGGTTGAAATGATTAAGAGGATAGTAAACAGAAAAAAAAATGGTTGCTTCTGCAAAATCTGTGTGAGGAATTACATGAAAAAAAGAATGCTTAAGGTGGCAGAGATGGCAAGATGTTCCTTTTCACTGTAGAGAAAATACAGCCATTGGAATTTTTAGTCAAATACTAATTCTGTTGTCGTCTATTTTGACCCTCTCCCTGTGAATTTAATATTGGAAGATACATTTGTGGCTGTATATGTCTGTTACTGGGTAAATGAAACAACCCAAGGAATCATTGTTAATAGGTCTAGAGTGTAGACCTTGCTTTAAAACAACACCACCAGCTGATTCTGATGTTAGTACTCTAGGGAGCACACTTTGAGAAGCTGAGGGATAGAGTTAATACTCTAACAGTCGGAGGACTTGTGTTTGCATTAACAGCCAAGTAGAAGGAATAAGGTCAAAAAGTTAAGCCAGGACTTCCATTAATTCCACTTCACATCATGGAATGTTTAACACATTTATCGCCATGACCTCACAACTTAGCAACAGGATACCGAACATTATGTTGTCTCATTCTTGTTATTTTAGGACTTAGGTTTTTGGTTAACTATAAGGAAGGCAGGTATTCGATAGCTTTTATTTATTTGACTGGCCTGCCTTTCATAGGTATTAAAAGTAGCTTGGGAGGGCAGGGAAGAGGTAAGCATTATTATTTGCCATGTAAAGCATAAAGTGGCCCTAAACTTACATAAGGAAACCTTGAAGAGTTTTCATAGTAGAGGCAGTAAAGAGGGAATGATAGCTGAATACAATGATGTGACCAAAGACAATGAGGTAAAACAATGGAACACATACTGCCTTACTTACTTTCAGATACTACAAGAGTACATCAAATACTTGGCCATTCCAATTTGAAGCCATACTCTGGTTTATTTACTTCCTGTTTAGAAAATGTCCCTGAATTTATAAACTGATTTGCTCTTTAGAAAATTATATGTTCTTTGGGGCGCCTAGGTGGCTCAGTTGGTTGAGTGTCTGACTCTTGGTTTCTGCTCAGGTCATGATCTCAAGGTTCATAGGTTTGAGCCCTATGTGAGGCTCTGTGTTGACGGCACAGAGCCTGGAATTCTCATTGTCCTCTCCCCTTCTCATGCCCCCTCTCTCTCTCTCTCTGTGTCTCAAAAATAAATAAACATTAAAAAAACCCTATGTTCTTCACTTGATACATATGTACAACTTGAATCATTTTACTAATTCTGGTCTTTGGTTTAAACAGACTTGCTTTAGATTTCAAGAGAGGGAATGATGTTGCTTTCCACTTTAACCCACGCTTCAATGAGGACAACAAGAGAGTCATTGTTTGCAATACAAAGCTGGAGAATTTATGGGGAAAGGAAGAAAGACAATCAACTTTCCCATTTGAAAGTGGTAAACCATTCAAAGTAAGTTATTGCTACTATTATATATTGATAATGTATATTTTTCATGGGGAATCACTCTAAAACCACAATGCATTTGAACTGAATTTTTTATCAACTGTCCCGGGAGACCTAACTAGAACATCTGCTCCTCATCTTAGGACCAGGCTCAGCAAGACTCACACACTCCCCAACTCCATTCACGCATTTCACCATTGTCCCTGTTGCTACACCTTTGAGTTTAAGCTTTTCTGGAAATGAGAAAAATAGTGTCTTTAATAAAAAAGGCAGAAAGTCTTGATGGTACAGTTGGGCTGAGATTTAGTTCTTTAATACAGCGTAGTTGGCATAGCAATCAAAACTAATTTTGTTAAGTTCTAAAATTAATGCATGTTTGCTTTCTGAAAAAATGTATAGGTTTTCAAATTAAAAAGTTCTCCATCGTTTCTCTTTTCCCCCAACCTCACAAAGGTTGCAACTTGGTCAGTATCTTTCTAGTATTTTCTATGACATACAACACACTATTTATCTACTTTATTTAAAAAAACTTTTATTTATTAAGTAATCTCTACCCCTGAACTCATGACCCTGAGATCAAAAGTCACATGCTCTACTGCCTAAGCCAACCAGGCATCCCAACATACTTTTCATTTTTAAGCACTGCTGCAACAAATATTAGGCCCACAGTGTTGCGTTGAGAGTAGAGTGGTTTGTAGAGTAGAGAGTCTACTAATAGCTAGACTGTAAACTCCTCAAGGGCAGGGACTTATAAGGACCATATTCTACATTCGGTGGACATCTTTTCATAGTAGAATATTTTTACTTAGGGGCACTTAGATGGCTCAGTCAGTTAAGTGTCTGACTCTTGATCTCAGCTCAGGTCTTAATCTCAGGGTTGTGAGTTCAAGCCCTATGTTGGGCTCTGTGCTGTGGATGTGAAGCCTTCTTCAAAAAACAAAACAAGGGGCGCCTGGGTGGCTCAGTCAGTTAAGCGGCCGACTTCAGCTCAGGTCATGATCTCGCGGTCTGTGAGTTCGAGCCCCACGTCGGGCTCTGTGCTGACAGTTCGGAGCCTGGAGCCTGTTTCGGATTCTGTGTCTCCCTCTCTCTGACCCTCCCCCGTTCATGCTCTGTCTCTCTCTGTCTCAAAAATAAATAAATGTTAAAAAATAAATAAATAAAAAATAAATAAACAAAACAAAACAGAGGCTCCTGGGTGGCTCAGTCGGTTAAGTGTCTGCCTCTTGATTTTGGCTCAGGTTATGACCTCACACTGGGCGTGGAGCCTGCTTAAGATTCTCTCTCTTCTTCTCCCTCTGCCCCTCCCCTGCTCGTGCTCTCTCACACGCTTTCTTTCAAAAACAAGCAAATAAAACATGGTTACTTAATAGTATTTCAACTATTGAGATATGTGATAATTCAACAAGTACCCTATTGATAATTTGGAGTATGTAAATATTCTAAATGAATAAAACCTGGAAGGCTTGTTTTACTAAAATACTGTAAAAACTGTCCATATCTTTGCTTCCTAGAAGAATAATTTTATTCCACAAGTGTACATATTTAAAATTTAGGTAAGATATTGCCAAAGTGCCGCTTCCAAAAGGATGTAAGGATAAATGTGCTTGCTACTAATTATTGGGAAGTGTTCCCACTGCTCTTGCCAGAACTGGTTGTTATTGATCTTCACGGCATTTGCCACTTTACTAGAGGAGTTCTACTTTAGTATATTTATTTATTGAAGTACAGTTGACATACAGTGTTACATTAGTTTCAGGTATACAACATAGTGATCAACATCTCTATGTGTCATGCTGTGCTCACAAATGCAGCTACCATGTGTCACCATACAACACTATTACAGTACCATTGACTGTATTCCCTATGTTGCACCTTTTATCCCAGTGACTTATTCATCCCATAACTGGAAGCCTGTACCTCCCACTCCCCTTCACCCATGTTGTCCATCCCTGTATCCCTCTCCCCTCTGGCAACCACCAGTTTGTTTTCTGTATTTATGGGTCTGTTTCTGCTTTTTGTTCATTTGTTTCTTTCTTTGAATTGTTTTTTAGATTGCAATAAATGAAATCATGGTATTTGTCTTTCTCTTTTTTTTTTTTAATTTTCAACGTTTATTTATTTTTGAGAGAGAGAGAGGCAGCACGAGCAGGGGAGGGGCAGAGAGAGACAGAGACAGAAACCAAAGCAGTCTCCAGGCTCCAAGCTGCCAGCACAGGGCCCGACACGGGGCTTGAACTCAGGAACCGTGAGGTCATGACCTGAGCTGAAGTCGGACACTTAACTGCCTGAGCCACCCAGGCGCCCCTGTCTGACTTATTGCATTTAGCATAATACACTCTAGGTCTGTCTGCATTGCTGCAAACAGCAAAATTTCATTCTTTTTAATAGCTGAGTAATATTCTATTGTATATATATACCACATCTTTATCTGTTCATCTATGGATACATACTTGTGTTGCTTCCATATCTTGGCTATTATAAATAATGCTGCAGTAAACATAGGGGTGCATATATCTTCTTGAACTAGTGTTTTTCATTTTCTTTGGGTGAATACCCAGTAGTGAAATTACTGGATCATATAGTATTTCTGCCTTTAATGTTTTGAGGAACCTCCATAGTGTTTTCCACAGTGGCTGCACCAATTTACATTCCCATGCACAAGGGTTCCTTTTTCTACACATCCTCACCAACACTTGGTGTGTTTGTATTTTTACTTTTAGGTGTTGGGCATACAAAGACTTTGTTTTTATGTAGACACATTATTAAACTTTTCCTTTATAGCTTCACCTTTATCATTTTTTTCATTTTCTTTTGCTTAAATCTTTAAATATCTGGAGTCTATTTTGACTGCAAAGTCACTTCTTTGGACTTCAGTCAGTTCACAGATGATCATACAGATGAACTATGGGACATTCTGAGCTCAAGCCAGACTGGTTTTGACATAAATGAGCATTCCTAACAGTTTTGTGTATGTGCCATTTCAGATACAAGTGCTGGTTGAATCTGACCACTTCAAGGTTGCGGTCAATGATGCTCACTTGTTGCAGTACAATCATCGGATGAAAAATCTCCACGAAATCAGCAAACTGGGAATTTCTGGTGACATAGATCTCACCAGTGCTTCACACACAATGATATAATCTTACAGGGAAAGATTTAAAAAAATGAAATTGAATATGAACCCTTAGACATTTAAATCTCATGTTTACTGACTGAAAAATTTTACCTTTATTCATCAATGTCCTTCTTGTAAATCGCTCATTTAATAAACATTCTAAGAGTTACCTGTCTTCGTATGTCATTTAATTGGGGCAATTTATTCTTTTTTTTTTTTTTAAAGATTTTTTTTTTTAAGTGACCTCTACATGCAACATGGGGCTCAAACTCACAACCCTGAGATCAAGAGTCGCACACTCCACTGGCTGAGCCAGCTAGGCATGGGCCAATTTATTCTTGATAATGCATAATGGACTCAGTGGAAAAGGAATATGTAGCAATATTAATACTGCATTAGAGTCTCCCAAAGTTTCCTAAGCTTGCTAAAATAAGAAAATAGTATTTTAACCTCTGTGCGTTTCCATAAAAACCAGAAGATACTGCAAGGAAATCATTCTCCCATTCTCTTACTTAAGGAAATATATATTCAGAAAATAAGAAAAAAAGAAAAAGTTTAGTTTTTTTTTTTTTTACTGTTAGCATTCTGGTGTATTTCTTTTCATTCCTATTTTCTCTTTCTAAACTATACTTAGCTGTTTTCAAATATAGCTGTTTTGAAACCTTGCTGTAAGTTCTCTTGGTTTTTAGGAAATATTATATTTATAAAGGAAAAAAGCTCTTAATTGATCTATAATAAGCTTGAGAATTAATAGTTCCCATTGCCAACATTCTCAACCATGCCTTTCTGCCCTTCCTCATTATCAGCAAGCCCAAAGATTAACACAATTTCAAAACTAGGATGTAGTCATAGCACTTCAAAAGATCAAAATATTGTTTGGTCTATTGTTTCTATACTACCACCTCCTAGATATTTTATTATTACAAGGTGGGTTCCTCAGGAAGCAGAGATTAGAACACAATAGGTTTATGGCGGAGAATCTCACAATTAACAACTCGGGATGAGAAAGCACACAACTGGGCAGAGGAAGAAGTTGGGCATCAATGCCTCAGCCCACCCTGCAGGGGTTCTGAAGCTGGGATGATCCTTTGGAGCTGTCAAGAGGACACTTTGATCAGTGAGTAAATACAAGCCATCTGAGAAACAGTATGATCTTGGGTGAAGTGGCTGTCTTCACCTGAGGTAGTTTTCACACAGGGATGGTACCTGAAGCCTGTTTAGAAACACTTCTAGCAATTAAAGGAAAAAAATCTTTCCGTCCTAAAGAGGGATGTGAGCAGCATATCACATCTTATTTGGAAAACTATGTTGGGGCACCTGGGTGGCTCAGTCAGTTAAGCATCCAACTCGATTTTGGCTCAGGTCATGATCTCACAGTTCATGAGTTTGAGCCCCTACATCGGGCTCTACACTGATAGCATGGAGCCTGCTTGGAATTCTCTCTCTCTCCCTCTCTCTGCCCCTCCCTCCCGTGTGTTCTCTCTCAAAACAAACTTTAAAAAATAATTAAAGAAAACTATGTTAATTCCTTACTCTAACATTCTGATCTTGACTATTCCACAGCTATGATTAAGTGGAAAAACTTGCTAAGTGGAAAAGCTATGGAAAAAAGAAGGGACTTGGTTTACACAAAATTACTGAAGTCCTGAGCCTTGGTTCCTTTGTCTATAAAATGGTAATACATCTTTTGTAGGGTTACTGTGATTGTTGAATAAATATTGTTTGCAAAGGGGTTGTTATATAGTGGTAGGTCCTCAATAAATGGAAATTCCTTTTTTTTTTTTCATTTTTGGAAAGATGTTTGTTCTAACCAGCTATATTCCTTCATTATAACTTTAAGGATTTGCCTAATACCTCATAATTCTAGAGTCCAATAGCCCAAGAACACTGTCTAGTTGTAGGGCAAATTGATGGCTGCTACCCATCCATTCCCTGTTTCCTAATAGTCACAGTTTTATTCAGGTATAATCCTAGATAAAATAGGGAATCCTGACTAGGTAAAGACAATCCCTGGCTAAATTGCAAACGGAGATGTGGCATTAGATGGCCTAACCAGACTAAAGGAAAGAATATACATACTCTGATTACAACTGGCAGCCATTTTGTGACCCCAAAAGGACTCAGCCAAAGATAAGCTGACACCAAGGATAACAGAATGAACTATGAATAGAATGTTTGACTATCATTGAGTTGTTGATTGCAAAGTGTCTGGAATCACCCTGACAACTCATGAAAATAATAAACTTGCTTGTTGGGGCTCCTGGGTGGCTCAGTTTATTAAGCATCTGACTCTTGATTTCGGCTCAGGTCATGATCTCACAGCTATGAGATCAAGCCCTGCAATGGGCTCCACACTGGGCGTGGAGCCTGCTTAAGATTCTCTCTCTCTCTGAAATAAACATTTAAAAATAAGTAAACCTTGTTATTAAATTAGTTTGAGTTCATTTTACTATTACTAAACAGCCAAAAGTTCTCTGAATAGTACATCTTACTAAATCTACAAAAAAAAAAAAAAATCATGTTTACTGCCATTGTTTTTATTCTCATCTGCTTCATCCTTGAGGGCAAATTATTTTATTGTTATGTTGCATATTGCTTTATATAGATTCTAAGTCTTTGGGTTACCTTGCACCAACCTCTTTTGCATGCTTATATGCCTGGGCCCTTAAAACATATGCTTCTTTGTTCTGCATGTCTTGCTTGAATTATTCATTAACTGGCTATTGGAGCTGCTTTTCTCTTTGGTAAGACTAGGCATTCTAAGGACATTCTTCTAAGCCGACACCTCACATAGCCTAACTGTTCACATGAACTTGATAATAAATACTATCTTTCCCATAAGCCTAACATACCTTTCTCTGATAACAGAAGTGGATGTGTTTCTTTTCTTTTTGAAAACCCCTAATATTACAAGTTTATCTATAAAGTTGCTGCTTGTTTGGCTAATGCCTCCAATCCTAACTTATTGAGAGGCAGAAATAACTGGAACCAGGTCTGATTACAAGCTTTAGCTACTATGACTCTTCTTGGTACTCTGTTATTCTCATGGCCCTGTTGTCTACAATCTTATAATGAAGAGTTTTATAAAAGAGAAAATATTTCAAACACATTAAGTGATTGATTGATATAATTTTCTTCAAGGGAAAAAGGCATCTCCTTAGGTTGTCAGTCACATCAAGGGGAAAATGAAAACAAAAAGGGAAAGATTTAATGAGCCCCTCTAATAGTTTAAGCATTTGAAACTTCAGCATGTAAACTGACTTTAGATTCCAGAAATCTCATTTAAAGAAACACAGTACACCCTGGAAAATGCAATATGCAAAGCTGTTTAACATCAATTTTTTTTTTTTTAACGTTTATTTATTTTTGAGACAGAGAGAGACAGAGCATGAATGGGGGAGGGTCAGAGAGAGGGAGACACAGAATCTGAAACAGGCTCCTGGCTCTGAGCTGTCAGCACAGAGCCTGACGCGGGGCTCGAACTCACAGACCGCGAGATCATGACCTGAGTCAAAGTCGGATGCTTAACCAACTGAGCCACCCAGGCGCCCCTGACATCAACAAATTTAAGAGTCCAAACTAAAAATAAAGTATAAAAAGATGCAAATATTTCTGTCAAAGTTTAATATTATATTTTGATTAAACTGAAGAATGTTCATAAGCTCTATGTTAGTACACTTAGCTTTAAGCTTATACATTTTAAACAAGGAGGCGAGGTGATGTACATTTTTTATTCTGCATAGTTAATGTACAAAATATTCCCACTTCCCTTGAAAAACACTATAGTATCTAAAACAAACTTTGATGAACACTCAATGTTAAAAAATTTTATGACACTATATAAATTGAATAGAAGTGAACACAAATACATACTCTTTAATTTTTCAAAATGCTAAGAATATATCACAGCACTGATAATATGAAAAAAAAATTTGGATTCATTTTTAAATTCAAAATTCTTCTGGATGTTCTTCACTGAGGGGCCTTAGAGGTGAAAAGGTAATCAAGTTACCACCAAAGGAAATGTGTCTGCCATGATCTGGATGTCTCCTCTCCACCTGAGTGAATGTATTACCACAGTTTAGGCCTGGCTGGAGAATAAATTCAGAGAAGTCACTACATCACGTCTTTCACCAATTAAGTCTTCAACAATGCAATTTAATAGGTTAATTAATAACATAAATAACACGTTTTGTATATAATAATACAATTATTACTAGCACAATGAATTTGCTACTTTCCAGTAGATCTAATTTCTTTTTTTTTTTTTTTAATTTTTTTAACGTTTATTTATTTTTGAGACAGAGAGAGACAGAGCATGAACGGGGGAGGGTCAGAGAGAGGGAGACACAGAATCTGAAACAGGCTCCAGGCTCCGAGCTGTCAGCACAGAGCCCGACGCGGGGCTCGAACTCATGGACCGCGAGATCATGACCTGAGCCGAAGTCGGCCGCTTAACCGACTGAGCCACCCAGGCGCTCCGGCAGTAGATCTAATTTCAATATATACTTTTTTAATTGAAAAGGTTTATCAGGTATATATGCCTTAAAGGTGACTAGTAATATGTAAATGTACTTCAGCAGTATATGTAGGATGAATAAAATTAAGGCCATATCTTAAGCCACTTACACAGATTCCACAAGTCCTAATCCATATAACTATACTTAATAGGCTTTTTACTAATGTGATCCTGCTAGAATCTGTTTCTTTTGTTCCCCCTTGAGCCCTATTTCAGGTTCAAGTGATGCTACAGACTAATAATCTGGGTCTATAATAGATAGGTGGACCTATAAAAATATAAAATAAAAAAAGTCTAAGTTCTAATATTTATGAAAGTGGAAAAGAATTCACAGGGAGACTAAATTCTAAAGTACTAAGATTTGGGGCGCCTGGGTGGCTCAGTCGGTTAAGCACCCAACTTTGGCTCAGGTCATGATCTCACGGTCTGTGAGTTCGAGCCCCGCGTGGGGTCTGTGTTGACAGCTCAGAGCCTGGAGCCTGTTTCAGATTCTGTGTCTCCCTCTTTCTCTCTCCTCCCCCGCTCATGCTCCGTCTCTCTCTTCTCAAAAATAAACAAACGTTAAAAAAAAATAAAAAATAAAGTACTAAGATTTATCAACAAGATAATATAGAAGATAGATAACTGTGAAGCACTTTTAATCATAGTATTAGTACAAAATGAAATATTATGATACATTAATTTCCAGATTTAATTATAATATCATATATGTCAGAACCAAGCATTCGGAGTTCATATCTGGGAACAGGATTATATCAGATTTGTATAAATTGGTTTTATGCTGAAATCCCTGACTCTAAGATCAAGAAAGCACCGAGTATGGGCCATAATGATACACTTCATTCTGCTGAGACACAAGGCGGCACAGAAGCCTGAACATAAAGAGGGCATCTTTGAAAATAATGAAGGCCAACATATACAGAAGTCCTTAAGGAATTAGGGGCTTAAGGAAGCCAAGTATTTGCCAGGCTTCATGAGGTTAACAAAATTATTGTTCTTTTATCCTACATTTGCCTTAATGAATTTTTTATATTCTGAGATCAAAGATTAGCAAACCAAGACCATTTCCTGACCTATTTTAGCAGCTGGCCCTGGAAAATTTCAAGGTAAGGCTATAAACCAGGGTTGTCAACCTGGCTACACATTAGAATCACCTGATAATGGTCCTACTCCAGACTGTTGGAATAAAAATATCTGGGGGTAGGGCTGAAAACCAGTGCCGTAAACACTTAGTAAGCAAGAAAGCACTCTTTCATTCATGCCAGTGACAGCATCATGAACATGAATCAGACAGCTCTGCCTAAAGAGGAATTTACAGTTCATAAGGGAAATAGATTCCCAAAATTATAATCCATTTCAGGAATATAATATATTCATATTACACTATTAATAAGAGATTAAATGTGTGCATTGTACACCTATATCTCTATATATAAATCAGTAGGGGAGAGATGAGAGCTTTTCTAGGAAGGCTTCACAGAAGGGTCAAGGTTTAAACTAGATACAGAGGCAAGAGGTCAGCAAAAGTAAAGGCTGGGGAGCCTCTAAACAGAATACAACATAAATATAGTAATCTAAAAGAATTAAAATGAAAATAACCAATGATAACTGAAGGTAGGATAAACATTATCTTCCTAACTGTACATTTCTAAAGGCAGAAACCTTGCCTTATTTTTTCTTGCATCACTTAGAAACACCCAGCATAAGCCAAGCTACATATTAGATATATAAGTATTAAGCCAGTTTGTCATAACAAATTTGAAACATAAATGTTTTGGGAAATAAATCTTCAGAATTTGTATTAGAATATGCTATATTTTAAAGTATATAAACATGGATAACAAATGGATTTCACAGTACATGCAACAAAAACATGGAAATTTTAAATTTTTTTTTTTTTTTCCAACGTTTATTTATTTTTGGGACAGAGAGAGACAGAGCATGAACGGGGGAGGGGCAGAGAGAGAGGGAGACACAGAATCAGAAGCAGGCTCCAGGCTCTGAGCCATCAGCCCAGAGCCCAACGCGGGGCTCGAACTCACAGACAGCGAGATCGTGACCTGGCTGAAGTCGGACGCTTAACCGACTGCGCCACCCAGGCGCCCCACAACATGGAAATTTTAAACCAACTTTGCACATATACTGAAAAGTGAGTAGTACCATTTTATAAAACAAATCTAGAATATAAAGGAATTTTTCAAATTAAGTTGGAAAACTTACCGAATCAAGAAGATGGCATTCAGTAGTGAGACTTTTAGTATCAAACAGTACTGAAAAACAAAAAATAATTTTTAACTTTTAAAGAATATCCTCACAGTCAAGGGTTAGAAATGGACAACACCTGAAAAAGACAAAAAGTTCCATATATGAAATGCTATAACAAAAACATAGGTCATCTTATGCTGTGGCATTTTTTTTCCCTTAATGTTTATTTAATTTTGAGAGAGAGAGACAGAACTTGAGCAGAGGAATGGCAGAGAGAAAGGGAGACACAGAATCTGAAGCAGGCTCCAGGCTCTAAGCTGTCAGCACAGAGACCAACGCAGGCTCGAACCCACGAACCATGAGATCATGACCTGAGCTGAAGTCCGATGCTTAACCGACTGAGCCACCCAGGTGCCCCAGTGCTATGGCATTTTTAAAAATGTACTTGAATTTTTTAGTAAAATTCTTATCCTTAAATTCAGTATAAAGAGTCTTCTACAAACAAATCTCACGTTTGTGATATTAAAGGTACCATTGGGCGTCCAGGTTGGTGAATATCTGGAGATTCGGGGAGAGTGGTGCATTTGGAGGGTACAGAAGCTTTGTACCCTTTCCCCATACCTTGCCCTATGCATCTCTTTCACATGGCTATTCCTGAGTTACATCCTTTTATAATAAACAGGTAATAAACCAAAGTTTAGGGGATTAAAAAAAACAAGGTACCTGAAAGATGCTAGCTGGAGTACATGAAATGTCTGGCCAAGGTTATGTTTATTTTGCTTTAGGCCCCAGCCAGAAAAACACCATTGAGTAGCAGATGAAAACAGCAGGTGAAACTATCGCACATTATACTATAACAAAAATACAAGAGCCATTTCGTATTGCAGAACAATCATAACAAAGTAGATAGGAAAAAGGCAATATGGAAGAAAAATAGGGCATTCTGAAGAAAGGTTTGAGGATGTGCGTTGAAAAGGACGTGAAGTAAAAAAATAATAAACTTCAGGGAATTTCTCTGAGTCTGCACAAACAATGAAGACTGCAAATAGGTCTGATGCAAAATGCTACTTAGTTCCAACATGGATTAGTTTTTAATAGGTCTACTTCAAAAGGTTTGAGGTGTAGAGTGGGATTCTACAACACATACTAATTCTCATAAGGTATTTACTATGAATGTCCAGTTTTTCAACACTTATTCTTAGAAACTGGTACCCTGAAGTATTTACGATAATCTGTGTATTAGTCCAAATTCATTTATTTAACAAAGTGTCATCTAAATATATTTAAAAGACCTCACCTGACTGAGAAATTTTAGTTTCCTCTTCCTGTAAGATATTATTTTGTGATGCTGTATTTTTTTCAGGGCTGCTCATTAAAACATCCTGTGCTGTAACTGAAGAATTTAGTTCCATTCCTTCCACATCATCTGAAATTTCTTCCTTTTTGTTATCACTAATATCATCTCTCACTTCACCAGCAGGTAGAGGCAAACTCATTCTTTCACTGGGTAAACGATCCATCTCAAAGCTTATCTTGTTTGTACCCTGGAAGTAAAAAAATACTTTTACATTTAATTACCAAAAATTGGAACAAATAGAAAAAGTTTTGTTGCTATTCAAAATAAAAACAGAAGAATGACATTTGGAACATAGGCTAAAGAACATTGTAAATCCCACTATGTTGCTTCTTGAACAATTAGTTCAAAGAATATTATAGCAACAGTATGATTGAAGGAAACTTTCTCAGCAAGTGTCTATGATACTCCAATTTAGTGACTTGCAAACATTTTTTTGTTCAGGGCCAGATGATAAGTATGTTAGGCTTTGTGAACCACAGAATCTCTGCCACAACTACTCAACTCTACCGCTGTACTGTGAAAGTAGCCAGATATAATATGTAAGTGTGGTTGGGTTATAATAAAACTTTATTTACAATAATAATTTTGATGGCAGTTAAAGAACACAAAATGGCACTATAGTTTCAAACAAGCCAAAGGTCTTTAAAACAAGAATTATCATTTTATATGACTGATTTAGATTTAGATTTCCAGAATGGAAATTCTGGGAGTGGTTTACGGAGTTACTATACATAATGACATAAACTGCTATCTACTACACTGGAATCGAACTTACATAATTTACTTCGATTAAATCTTGTAATCCAGGACACGGAGTATCTTCTATGCTGTTCCAAAAAAAAGAAAAAAGCAGCACTGTAATCAGATAATTAAACACACTGCTATCTTTTTACTTGTGTTTTGATATTGTCCCTCATGAGTCAAAGATGGATCCGGTCCAAGATCAGACCTGGTCCAAATAGGCTAGTTGTGGACCACAGCTACAAGCAGGATGGCCACAAAAACCAGAAAGCTCACAGCCAGTTACCATGCTGTTCAGTCCACCAGCAATCTTTTGAACCTCAGTCAAATCGAGAGCTACACACATACTAGAGAAAGGTTAGAATAAAGCCAACTCCTGGGAGTGTGGAAGCAACAACTCAGTTACCTATAGCTGGAGTTGGCTACATTCACTTGTTCGCTACAGCATAATATATTCCAATCTCAAAGTTCATAACTTGTATTCATTAGAAATATCTGTCTCAACCTCTTGCAAGTCATTTTTTAAAAAAAAATCCTGTTTTTCCAGTTTTCAACTTCATGTTGCCTTCACCTCACAAAGTTGTTTATGTGTAAGTTGCTCTTTCAGGATTATTTTTGGGAATTAAGTAAAAGATTTTTTAAAGAGTACTTGTATTATACTTAAATACAATTATGGACCTTCTCAGCACAAGATTAAACTAGAGATATATAAAGCAAAGTAACTTGCATTTAAGAAATGACAATAAATTGGTATTTTATAACCCAGATTTCTAGAATATTTAGTTCCCACAAAGGTTAAATATACCTTGGTTTATACTAAAAATTAGAAATCTTAAAATATGTTCCATGAAATATTTAAGAGCAAAAACTTTCATTTGTTTCCTCTACTTCAATTCGTAGGTGTTCTTTATTTTACTTTTTTGACAGCCTTCTCTGCTGTGATGGCTAAGTATTCAATGCTATCCCGTCTCCAGATTAATAATAAATCCAATAGTCCTCTCTTGGCTCCAGATGATAATTTTATTTCCTACTTACCTTAAAGTATCTTTTTTTCCTATCAGATTTCTGGTATCTTTATGTTCCACCAACAAGGACTGTATAGATAATTTTGATGCATTTGTAGCAGAAAGAATACAGGGAGCATCCAATTTTACCAATTATAAGCTGAATTTGGGTAAGTTACTAACTTTTCAAGTTACTAACTTGAAAAATGGAGATCTAATACCTCACAGGGTTGTTTTGAGAATTAAATGAGATAATACATGTTAATAACCTAGAACCATGTCTAGCCCATAATTCTTCAGTACACATTAGCTCTCCCTTATTTATGCTCTGTTATCTGTCAAGATAGCAATCTCAAGGTACTTTCTATAGAAAGTACAAAAGTGCCTACCTCTCAAGGACCCTGTAGGGAGGCATCAAACACTGCTGTTTTGTAAATGATGAAAATGAAGCTAAGTGAGTTAACTTATCCCGAAGTTTCACAGCTAGTATGTATGCCATAGAGCTGGTTTTGAGCTCAGATTTATCAAGCACCAAAGCCACAATGTGTTTAACACCAAAGGACACTGTATTGTTTCCTTTCTTCTTAGTTCTGCAGAATTTATTCTGCCCATCTAAATATAACCAATTACCGATCAGAAATTGTAAGCCTTAGTTCCCTCATTTAGGAAACAGAAGTATTTTCTATATGTCACAGGGTCATTGTGAAATCTAATAAAAAATACAGGTCTTGCATATTTTACCAGGTTAACAATCTGAAATGATATTTAATGTCAGCATCTGTTATAGTCTAGATAATAACACATGAAGGAATACCTGTTTTTAGGAATAGTTGAAAGTAAAGTCTCCTTATCAACATGTCCACATGTGGTACTTGAAGGATCAGGATTCTGTGGTGACACAGTTTGTCTCAGAACGCCCATCTTAGACCTGTTCTCAGACACAGCTTTGCTGACAGACTTAGGTGTCCTAAGTCTTTGAGAAAGACGTTCAGAAGAGATAGAAAGTCCTAGAAGATGAAAGAAATCATCTCAATACCAAAAAGTTCCTTCATTCACTTTTCATTACAACAAGGAAGACAGTGCAAGTTCTTCCTATTACCCTACCAACTAGCCTCCTTCTCCAGTAAAATGTCTGTTAAAGACAAATGCCTGGGACTTTCAGTTAAAGATAGTACTGAACACACACATTAGATTCTGTTTCTTCTTGACATCCCACTACTTGATGCAGTAACAGAGATCATCTTAAAAGGCAGAATGTCACAAGGACAAAGAATCTTTTTTTTTTTTTTAAACTCAGTGGCTTTTTAAACCTGAAATACAATTTTCCAGGACAAAGGGAACTAAGAGAGACAACAATAGTCAGAAAAATTCAGAAGCTGTAATGTAGATGAGTGAGTAGGATATTACTTACTAGACCCAAGAAAATAAATCCTAAGTCACAGTCAGGAAAGAGGAGAATCAACCCAATTTATACCATAACACCCCTCAAAACAACTGGTGGCCTCAAGTATCTCTGAAAGCAGAGATGAAAATGGAGCTAAAAACAGGAAAAACAAAGTCAGTTTAAAGAACAAGTGGAATCCTTTCCTTATTCTGCACAGGTAGTCAACATGCTCCTTGCCACCACCCAAACCAGAAAAAGAGAGGGTTATTTCCTGAAAAAGGTGGAACAGAAGGTCTCTGAGTTAGGGGATACCAGGTAAGGTTGAGATGGGGACTATGTGGAAAAAGGGGATCTGGTGAGTATTTACAAACTATTGAGACATTCAGTTTTTTCCTCCCACCTGGCCCCTGAAAGGCTGGTAGCCAGAATTCTATCTTCTAGGCAGCAGACTGAAAGAGTCTTCTCTGGGAAATCTGACTAGCACATGAGAATGGACTTCAATATAGTGATGTGTAGGGTCCCAGTGTTATGGTACAGCTAAATCACATGACAGTAAAGACCACATCACCCAAGTGCTGCTGTGCAGAGACCCACTCTTAACCACAAGCAGGCAGTCAATGATCGCCAGACACCCAAGGAAAGCCTCTAATATGAGAGATGGAAACCAAAACCAAACAGACAATGGGCACCTGGGTGGCTCAGTCGGTTAAGCACCCGACTTTGGTTCAGGTCATAATCTTGTAGCTGGTAGGTTCCAGCCCCACATCCAGCTGTGCTGACAGCTCAGAGTCTGGAGCCTGCTTCAGATTCTGTGTCTCCCTCTCTTTCTGCCCCTCCCCTGCTCACACTGTTTCTCTCTTTCTCTCTAAAAAATAAATCATAAAAAAAAAAAAACCAAAACCAAAACCAAAAACAAAAGAAAACACCCTAAACAGACAAAAGTATCTTGGAACAAATACTGACTCTACAGGGGAATGAAAACATAAAAGCTATCATTAACATCCTCAGAAAGGTAAGACAATACACTTACCAAACCAGTACAGAACGTTATAAAATGGAACATTCCAAGAATGAGAAAGAGCTCTTGGGAATTTAAACCATGAGAGGAAAACAAGACAAAACAAAGCATACCACCATGAGAGCCAATACGAAAGTTGAGGAAATCCAGGAAGTAGAAAATGGCAAGTACAGGAAAAATTATAAAAATAGCCTATTTTCCAGGAAAAAAATAAAATAGGTATTTCTGAAAGAAAGATCCAAGATAACCAAGGAGAGTAAATCATAGCAACAATTCAAGAAAAAAAAATCTATATCTTGTTCAGAGGGAGGGCTTCAAACAACTCAAGATTCCAAGACTCCTGTAAGAACTAAAAGTGGCTGTCCCTAGGGAGAAACAAATGGGATGAGAGGGGCTTTTGGGGGGACTTCTGTAACAGGCCTCATATGAACTAAGTGCTCTGTAAATAAAACTCAATTTTAACAAGATAGTGTTGGGCCATGAACCTTAATCTCCCCAGTCAGAAGTGCCACACTGGGTCCATGAAAGAACAGACAGTGATGAGTTCATAGTAATGGAAACTAGTAGGATCCTCAGGAAGTTAGTGGCAAGGAGCCACGTTACTAGCAGGAGGCAATTCCTGGGTGGAAGTGAAGCTGCTTAGAGTAAAGCAAACAAGCCAGACCACACCAGGTATGATACCTAAATTGACAGGAAGATTATAATATACTTGAGGTGATAAATTTACATTTTAATGTAAGTATCAGATAACAGCTCAAGCTTATTTTCAGAAAACTTCCCAGTAGACACAGTTAAATAGGGAAAAAAACATCCCTTCAGCTGATTAGTACTTGAAGAGGATTTGGACCCTTTCTCCCTGAAAACAAACATCTATGGGCACCTGGGTGGCTCAGTCAGTTAAGCATCCAACTCTTGATTTCAGCTCAAGTCATGATCTTAGGGTTGTGAAACTGAGCCTCATGTACGGCTCTGCACTGACAGTGAGGGGCTGGCTTGGGATTCTCTCTCTCTCTCTCTCTCTCTGCCCCTCCCCTGCTCTCTCTCTCTCTTTCAAAATAAACAAACATTAAAACAAACATCTAGCACTTAAAGCACTGATACAAGTTTATACTGAGATTTACAGATTACTTCAGCTATGACCTCTCGTTACATGATGTATATATAAATAATTCCAATCTAGATACATAAATTCAATCTAATAAAGATAGCCTATGGGGCGATTGGGTGGCTCAACTGGTTGAGCAACCGACTCTTGATTTAGGCTCAGGTCATAAGCTCACAGCTAGTGAGTTTGAACCCTGCATCTGGCTCTGTGCTAACAGCGCAGAGCCTGCTTGGGATTCTCTCTCATTCTCTCTCTCCCTCCTGTGCTCACACATTCTGTCTCTCTCTCTCAAAATAAAGAAACTTACAGAAGACCATGGGGGAGGGGAAGGAAAAAAAAAAAGCTAGAGAGGGAGAGAGCCAAACCATAAGAGACTCTTAAAAACGGAGAATAAACTGAGGGTTGATGGGGGGTGGGAGGGAGGGGTGGGTGGCATTGAGGAAGGCACCTGTTGGGATGAGCACTGGGTGTTGTATGGAAACCAATTTGACAATAAATTTCATATTAAAAAAAAAAAAGTTTAAAGATAGCGTATGAAAAATAGCTATTGGGGGTGCCTGGGTGGTTCAGTCCATTGAGTGACTGACTTTGGCTGAGGTCATGATCTCACAGTTCATGAGTTCAAGCCACACTGTCAGTGTGGAGCCTGCCTGGGATTCTCTCTCTCTCCCCCTCTTTCTGCCCCTCCCCCACTCACATGAGCATGCTTTCTCTCTCTAATAAATAAAAACTTAAAAAAAAATAGCTATTAAAAATTGTAAAAGAAAATCATAAGATCAGAGTTAGAAATCAGTTAGAAAATCATAAGAATGGTTTCCTAAAGTATTAAAAGCTGGTTTCACTGGAATGCTTTTAAATTAGGAAATTAGTACATTTATTGTATTTCATAAAATCTGAGCAAAAGTTTTAATACAAATGAAAATTAAACCAAACCCATTTTCCAATGAAGCACACACAGTTGTGCTTCATTTTAAAGCACAACTAAAGAAGTATGATGATTTTAATGCCTAAGATGCTTTGCATCTTAAATTCTAATCCAACTAACCTGAAGAAAATTACCTAACTTCTCATGTTTTTATCATGTCCCTTACCACTTGGGATCCTGTGACCTACTCCACAGGATTGTGGGGTTAAGTGGTAATAACTGATGTGAAATCACTTAGGAAACACAAAATCCATTTTAGAAGATTGGTCACACTTAAAGTAATCTAATCATACACATCACAATGTGCCTTGCATGGGTTTGTGAGAGCATAGTCTATCTTCCAGACCCACAGACAGTTTATAGGCCTTCGTGTGAAAACTACTTTATACCTCTTATACAAGCTCCCATCTAACCCAAATATTTCTCTCAAGGAGTCTTAGCAAAATATCTAACCTGAGAAGGATTTAACGGGACTTTCAATTCTGAAAAATCCAGCATCAAACACTATTGTATCAACTTCCTTTGGCATTACAGAGGCCGCTGCCTCCACATGTTCTTCCTTCTTCATTCTCTCTCTCATTGCATTTTTTATGGCAGCTAGGCGATTTCTAGCTGCAATTCTTCCATCATCCTCTTTGGATTTACTTGCTACACCTGAGACAACTTTTTTCTGCAAAGAGAAATTATGACATTTATTAAAGCTACTCATTATCATCTTACAAGAAAAACAAAGCATGCATAGCTATTTAACACATTTGGGGTGCCTGGGTGGCTCAGTCAGTTGAGCGTCGGACTCGATTTCAGCTCTGGTGCCAGGGGTCAAAAGGTAAAGGACAAAGTCCCTGCTCTCGAGGAGCTCACAGCTTAAGGGAAGGGCTCGATGTGGACATTAAAAAGAATAAATGTCATGATACAGACAAAATCAGACAACTGTAAGAGAATACCAGGCTATCACCTAAATCAATCCTAAGAGTCATCCAGAAAGGCTTATAGGAAGTAGCACTGAGCTGGAATCACAGCCAGGCTACAAGACCAGGCGAAGAAAGGGCTAGAACATGCAAAAAATAGCATGTTTGCAAAGCCAGAAGTGAAAGAAAGCATAGCACAGCTGGGAGGTAACAACAGATAGATTTTAAAATCCCTTGCATGTAACCATTTTAAAGAGCCACATTTATACAGAGGACAAAGAAATAGAGTTTATCGATGACTTTTAATCAGGAGATTAACATTATCGGCTTTGTGTTTCGAAAGGTCATTCTGTCTATAGCCTGGAGAATGGAGAACTGACTGGAGGTTACAAGTCAGTTAGGAAGGAGACTATTGCACCGATACTGGGTAAAGATGATAGTAATTAGATTAAGGAGGAGAAATGGAAAAGCCATGAATGGCTTCAAGAGATATGTTAAGGGGGAGAACTGAGAGGACTTAGCAATCTATTGGATGTGTGGAGGGTAGAGATGGTGAAATAGAGAAAGGACTAAAGAAGATACCTCAGACACCTAGTGGGAATATCATTCTCTGAGACAGAAATATCAATGTGTGTGCAGATGACTTCAGTTTGGGACTTTTTTTTTTTTAATCGTTTTAATGTTTAGTTTTGAGAGAGAGAGAGACACACACAGAGTGCAAATGGGGGAGGGGCAGAGAGAGAGGCACAGAATCTGAAGCAGGCTGCAGGCTCTGAGCTGTCAGCACAGAGCCTGATGTGGGGCTCAAACCCATGAACCGTGAGATCATGACCTGAGCTGAAGTCGGACGCTTAAGTGACTGAATCACCCAGGTGCCCCGAGGCATACTGATTTTAAGTTTTATGGAGCCAGGATATATAGAGGTAGAGCTTAGCAGTACATGTGTTTTGAAATACAGATTTGGGACTCATCACAGGATGGGGAAGATTGCACAGAAAAAATGTGGAAGGAAAGAAGAGAGTTGAGGTAGGAATAAGAGTATCACAAACATTTAAGGGATAAATGGAAAAACAAACATACAAACATGACTGAAAATGGGCACAGAGACAGGAGGAAAAATTAGAATATAATTTCAAGAAAGAGGGAATCAACTGTATTTAATCCTGCAGAAGGATTAGATTTTATAATTAAGTAAGTATCTAATAACTCAGCAACTAGAGAATCAATACCCCTGGTGATAACTGTTCTGGAGGCATCAAGAAGGGTGAAGTTGACTTGCAGTGAGTTGGAGAGATAAGTGAGGACCAAAACAGTAACCGCAGAGTACAGACAACTTTTCCAGGAAACTTGTCTGTGATTCGGAGATGGGAACATCACAGGTTTAAGGGTTTTTTTAATGTAAGCAAAGCTAAGACCCTCAAACATGTCTAAAAGCTGATAGAAAAGAGAGAGGAAGAGAGGAAAAAAAGGCTAATTGATGGAATGACAGATCGATGAGTAAGTAAGAGGGAAGAGGATCAAAGTATAGGTATTAATTTTACTTTATTTGTTTGATAATCTTAATAGTAGCCTGTAAAATAGAGTAAGAGGAGAGAGACACCTGGTGATAAGGGACAGAATTACAAGGCTCTGATATAACGCTATCTGCAGCACTGATGATGTTCATGTTTCCAGGACTGAGTACTCAATAAGAAATACCCATGGTAGCTTCAAATTGTCCCAGCATTTTTCACTGTTTAGCAGATTTGAAATTCATTCAATTAATTTAGTCACTGTCCTCAGCGTCCTTGTCATGAGACTTCATTAGTCAAATAATTTGGTAATAAATTCTTTTAAATTCTTATTTATTTATTTTTGAGAGAGACAGAGAGAGCATGTACACGTGTGCAAATACGAGCAGAGGAGGGGCAGAGAGAAAGGGAGAGAGAGTCCCAAGCAGGTTCCACACTCAGCTCGGAGTCTGACGGGACTTGATCTCATGACCATGAGATCATGACCTGAGCTGAAATCAAGGGTTGGACACTTAACAGACTAAGCCATCCAGGTACCCCTGTAACAGGTTCTTTTAATTCTCTACTATCTTAAGTCCCTAAGATAGGATTTAAAACAGACATTTTATTTGGGTTACATAAGAATAAAGTACTAAACTAGAAACCTAATTCTATAACCAAAGGTATTCTTCTAAAATATAAAGAGGGGTGTCTGGGTAGCTCAGTTGGTTAAGCACATCTGACTCTTGATTTCGGCTCAGGTCATGATCTCATGGTGGTGAGATCGAGCCCCTCGTTGGGCTCTGCACTGGGCATACAGCCTGCTTGGAATTCTCTCTCTCCCTCTCTCCCTCCCCCGCTTGTGCACATGTGCATGCGCACACTCTCTCTCAAAACAAATACAACTAAATAAAAATAAAATGTAAAGAAACACTGGCAATGCTCTAAGGTGGTTTGAGAAGTATCCATTTGACCAGAAACTCTGAGTTCAAAACATTACTAGAAAAAAAAAGTACTACAAATAGAGAAGAATGGAATCTTTCACATTAACAAAGCAAATTTTAGAGAAAATAGGAAAATTTACAAGATAAAGCATAGGGAAGAAGACAGATGTTCTAAAGAGCCATTGTCCCTCTTTCCTATTTAAAAACTATTTCATTTTGAAATAGAGCACACAAAAGAATATATAAAAACAAAGAGATGGCATAGCCTACTGATTAAGAATATGGATTCTGGAAAGAGAAGCCTGGCCGTGAAACATAGCTCCGCATTTGGCAAGTGATTTAATCTTTCTGGACATGAGGTTTTTCAACTGTAGCTTGGGGAGAACAGAGCCTACTTCACAGGACTGTTGTGATGATTAAATGAGCTTATACACATAAAATACCTAGAACAATACTTGGCACACACTAAGCATTATATCAATCATGTAGTACTCCTGTTATTATTAGAACAAAATGGATGTTTTACAACAAAATGTACAGTTTGAAGTGTAAAACAAACATGAAGGGGTGCCTGAATGGCTCATTCAGTTGAGTGGCCAACTCCTGATTTCAGCTCAGGTCATGATCTCACAGTATGTGGGTTTGAGCCCTGCATCTGGCTCTGTGCTGACAGTAAGGACCTTGCCTGGGATTCTCTCTCCTTCTCTCTCTGCCCCTTCCCCAATCATGCTGTCTTGCTCTCTTTCTCTAAATAACAAATAAACTTTAAAAATATATTTAAAACAAACAAACATGCATATACCCACTATTTGGTAACTTAGAAGCCCTTTGCGTGTCCCCATTCAATTATAGCCCCTACCTCCTGCCCTCCAGAAAGAATTTAGTGTTTAGCTGAATTTAAGATCTGGCTGATTTAGAATTTAGCTGAATTTCATTGCTTCTTCAAAGGCAATCCAGACGTTGTATGTAATATATGGAACTTCACTGGTAAAAAGATGAAAAATCTGAAGCTAAATGTTTTTAAAGCTGAAAAATAAAAATTCATTAAAGTAGAAGAATCTGTTAGAAATTTGGATATAAAACCCACACACTTACCCGAAAGACTTTTTTGTTTGTATTATTATTGTTCTGCCATCCAGATTCCTCAAGTTTAGTCAAATTGTTGAATTTTTGGTTTACATCTTTTATCTGTTAGTAAATAAAGCACGTTTATCAGATTAATCCTAACTTTATTAAAATGAAAAACCAGTGAACTGAAGCTTCAAAAAAATTGAGAATGGGGAGTTGGACTGATGGCATATAAAATTAGACAAAGCCATCCTCAATTTAGTATTCAAATTAAGAATTCTTATGGTAAAATTGTTATTTGTGCTTTGACAAACTTCCAAAATCTACAGAAAAGATGTCAAATATGAAGAACCCTCCTAATTTATTTTTGACCAATAAAATGTAGGAGGGGTATCCTAGATGTTTGTTTCCTAAACTATACAATGTGAACACGATATGTCTTTTTCTTTTTTTTTTTTTTTTTAAACACAATGTCTTTTGCAAATACTTTCAGTCTGTGGCTTGCCTTCTCATTCTCTTGACAGAATCTTATTTTAAAAGATACACGTAATACCTACTAGCAGGATAAGAATGTATGATCCTTATCCTTCTGGTATGGTCCTCATCTCAACTAGTTATCTAAAGTGGCACCTTCTGTGCACCACTTTAGGGAAGATCAGAACAAGCCTTCCCGCATTCTGGTCAAGGCTTACGTTCTTACGTTAACCTCCATGGGGCCTAGAAAACGTAGCCCCAAGAGAGGTCATTGTATAGGCGTGGACAAGATGCAGGGCCAAAGATGGAGCCAGTGTTGTCAGTGTATGATTCCCATCTTTCTGGTACTTCCAGTCTCCTCCAAAGAGGAAACCATTGTTAATAATTTAGTAAACATACTTCAAACCCCCTATTATGCATTTATACACATGCATACTCTCAATTTCTCTCTCCTGAAAAAATGTAAATGTCAAAAAGATTCAGGATTACACTATGACCAACTGATGTTCAACAATGTGTCAATGTAATCCAATGAGGAAAGGATAGTCTTTTCAACAACAGTGCTGGGGAAATTGGATATACACAAGAAAAAAGATGAATTTCCTATATCATACACAAAAATGAACTCCAAATGAATCATATACCTAACTGTAGAGCTAGAACTACACTTTTAGAAAAAAACATAAGAAAATCTTTGTGAGCCGACATTTGGCAAAAAAAGAGTTCTTAGACATGGTGTCAAAAATCACAACATAGAAGAAAAAAGTTGATAAGTTGAATATCATCAAAATTAAAAACATTTACACTTCAAAAGACACCATTAAGAAAATTAAGACAAGCTACAAAGTGGGGGAAAGTATTTGCAAATAATATTTCTGATAAAAGACTTGTCTTCAGAATATACAAAGAACAGTTAGAACTCAATAACAAAAAGACAAACAAAACGGCCAAAAGATTTGAATAGAAATTTCACCAAAGAAGACATTTAAATGGCTAACAAACACATGAAAAGATAATTATCATAATTCATTAGGGAAATGCAAATCAAAACTACAACAAATACTTCGTACCCACTACAATGGTTCCACTAGACAGACAGTAACAAGTACTAGTCAGGATGTGGAGACATAGGAAAACTCATACATTGTTGGCAGGAAAGTAAAATATTACAATCACTTTGGCAAACAGTATGGCAGTTTCTTAAAAGTCAAACATAAATTTACTATATGTCCTAGCAATATCTAGATATTTACCTCAAGGGAAATGAAAACTTATGTCCACACTAAGATTTGTATGTGAATATACAAAGAAGATATTCATAATCACCAAAGTAGAAACAATCCAAGTGTCCTTCAACTGGTGAATAGAGAATGGTGTATTTACCCAAAGAACTACTACTCAGCAATGAAAAGGAACGAAGTACAGATACATCGCACAACATGGAAGAACCTCAAAAACATCATGCTAAGTGAAAGAAGCCATATATGAAAGACTACACATGGTATTATTTTACTTAATATGAAGTGTCCAGAAATGGCAAATCTATGGAGTAAGTTGCTTGGGGCTGGGAGTGGGAATGGGGATTCACCTGCATACAGAAAAGAAAGGTCTTTTAATGCTGAAAATATTCTACACTTGGATTGTGGTGACGGATGCACAACTCTGCAAATTTACTGAAAATCATTGAACTGTGCATTCAGAACTGGTAAGTTTTATGATATTAAACTTCAGAAAAGCTCTTAAAGGAAAAAAAAAAAAAAAAGGTCCCAGAAGGCAACTTGAAGAGGCTCCCAATGGCCAAAGCTGGGAAATGAGTATCAACAGATACTCAATATAAACAATATAAACACATCAAATACCTTCAAATCTATCAATTATTAATATTAAAAAACAAAACTAATTGGTTACCATTGAATGATGCTAGTGAAACAACTCATTATCAAAACTGGAAAATATGTAAAAACTGGTCATAAAGCAATACTTAACATCACCATGACTACCTCAACACTATTCACGTCAGGGCCATACAGCAATGGACATTATCTTTCCTTCACTTTTTCTCTACTCTGAATACTGTTTTTGCTTTTCATTTGCTTGGTTTTTATGTATCTATCATCAATTCACCTCTAAATTTTATAAAAACCTCCTCTGAATACAATTTAAAAAGCAAACAGGGGCGCCTGTGTGGCTCGGTCAGTTGAGCATCCAACTCTGGATTTCAGCTCAGGTCATGATCCCAGGGTCACGTGATGGAGCCCCGCTCAGCCTGGAGCCTGCTTGGGATTCTCTCAATTTCTCCCTCTGCCCCTCTCCCACTTGTCTTTTTTCACTCTCTAAAAATAAAAAATAAGTGAAAAAGCTAGCAAACAAATCAGGTATTATATATTTAGCTCAATCTCACACAGACCAATCTCACAGGGACCAGGTCCTCCTGCTCTAATCTCAACCACTGCTTCGTAAACTACACACGCACCACAACTCAGCCCCAATTCCCTTACCCCTTTCTGACACTCAGTCCCACCTCCTCCCATTTCTTGGTTTACTCCATCATTTTTGTGAGGTACATTCTCACTTGGTTTTCTAAGAAAGAGAACATGGGAGGTAAAATTTGAGACTGTGTGTGTCTAAAAAGTGCCTTTTCACCCTCACATATGATTGGTTGGGTACAAAACTCCAAGTTGGAACTTATTTTCCCTCAGAAGTTTGAGGGCATTGTTTTCTCAGCTTTCAGTGTTGCTGTTGAGAAATCCAAGGCTATTCTGATTCTTGATCCTTTGTATAAGACTTGTTTTCCCTCTCTGGAAGTTTCTAGATTTTTCTCTTCATCCCTAAAGTTGTACAATCATATTTAATAATGTGCATTGGTGTGGGCTTACTCTGATTCACAATGCTAGATACTCAATGGCTCCCTTCGATCTGGAATTCAGGTCCTCCGGTTTGGGAAAAAAAATTTCAACTATTTCATTGGTTATTTCCTCTCCATTATTTTTTCTGTTCTCTTTTTCTGGAATTCCTATTATTTAGATATTATACTTCCTAGACCAGTCCACTTAATCTTCTTATCTACTTATCTTATTCAATCTCTGCTACTTTACATCTCTCTCTTTGCTCTATTTTATGGGAGATCTTAACTTCATATTCCATCTTTCTACTGAATCTTACATTTCTGCTCTCACAGTTTTTAACTTCAAAGAATAATTTTTGTTGTTCTCTGAATGTTTTTTTAACAGCTGTTCTTAATAGACAGATGAGGGGCGCCTGGGTGGCTCAGTCGGTTAAGCGTCCGACTTCAGCTCAGGTCACGATCTTGCAGTCCGTGAGTTCGAGCCCCGCGTTGGGCTCTGGGCTGATGGCTCAGAGCCTGGAGCCTGCTTCTGATTCTGTGTCTCCCTCTCTCTCTGCCCCTCCCCCGTTCATGCTCTGTCTCTCTCTGTCTCAAAAATAAATAAAACGTTAAAAAAAAATTTAAAAAAAAATAGATGAAACATCTGTTCCCTTTGAGAATATTAACACTTGCATGTAAAAGTTCTTTTCTGGGGTGCCTGGGTGGCTCAGTCAGGTAAGTGGCCGACTTTGGCTCAAGTCATGATCTCAAGGTTTGTGAGTTCAAGCCCCGCATTGGGCTCTGTGCTGACAGCTAAGAGCCTGGAGTCTGCTTCAGATTCTGTGTCTCCCTCTCTCTCTGCCCTTCCCCTGCTTGTGCCCAGTCTTTCTGTCTCTCTCAAAACAAATAAACATTAAAAAAAAAAAAAAGTTATTTTCTCCTTGTATTGTCTTCATTTCCTTCATCCAAAAAGTTTTCTTCCTGAGAAGAAACTTGCTTTTGACTTTTTTTTTCTTTTTTTCAGATTCAAGGCTGTCCTCAAATGTCTAATGACTTTTGGCTACTGGTTCCTGAAATAATATTTTGTATGTACATCTATAAAATAAGTCAAGAAGCTAGAAAGTGTCATCTCCTCCCATGCTTTTCCTGATCTTCCTAGTGATTCCCTCCACTATAGCACTTTGTACATTAGATTAGAATTATATCCTGTGTCTGACTCACTAATAAACTACAAGCTTCTCTGGGAGAGAGAATGTGCCTTATTTTTCAACTTCTGGTATAATGCCTGGCACACAGTTAGAACTCAGTAACTGCTAGATGATCTGAATTAGTAAGGACTAGATTTGCTCATTTTTCTAAAGTGCAGAATCATTACAGTCTAAACAACATTCCAAACTATCCAGAAATCATCCTGACAACACAAGGAAGAAGTAGACATCATTTATAAAATTTAGACGGTACTTTAATTTTTTTTCATGTTTATTTATTTTTGAGAGAGAGGGAGCGCACATGAGTGAACACGAGCGGGGGAGGGGCAGAGAGAGAGGGAGACACAGACTCCGAAGCAGGCTCCAGGCTCTGAGCTGTTAGCACAGAGCCTGACGCAGGGCTTGAACCCACAAACTGCAAGATCATGACCTGAGCCGAAGTCGGCTGACTCAGTTAACTGACTGAGCCACCTAGGTCCCCCTAGACAGTACTTTACAGTTTATAAAGATGCTGTCTGATATGTCATTTAACATTATTGATACCTAAAAAGCAGTTCCATTACCCCCATTTTATTATTGTTAACCTCTTTTTTTTTAGTGTTTATTCACTTTTGAGATACAGAAAGACAGAGCACAAGTGGGGAAGGGCCAGAAAGAGAGGGAGACACAGAATCCGAAGCAGGCTCCAGGCTCCAAGCTGTCAGCACAGAGCCCAATGTGGGGCTTGAACTCACAAACTGTGAGATCATGACCTGAGCTGAAATCAGATGCTTAACCAAGCTACCGAGGCGCCCCAACCTCATTTTTTAATCTCATTTTTTTTAATGTTTATTTTATTTTTGAGAAAGAGAGCACAAGCAAGGGAGGGGCAGAGACAGAGGGGGAGAAAGGATCCTAAGCAGGCTCTGTGCTAACAGCAGAGGAGCCTGATGCGGGGCTTGAACTCATGAACCATGAGATCATGACCTGAGCCAAAACAGGAGGCTCAACTGACTGAGCCACCCAGGTGTCCCAACCTCATTTTCAAAAAGATCAGGCTCAGAGTTAATATAATGAAAATGCTTGACCACGTACCTGAAAACTAACCATATCCCAAAATCCATGCAGATCTGTACAGGTCGTCTCCTTCTCACCTCGTTTGTATTCACAATTGTCCACCAGCCCTTCAAACTGCTTGAACCTTTCCTTCATAAGGAGTCTTGTTTGCCCAACTGCTATGCGAATAAGATCTTTAGCTAGAGGAAAGATGAAGTTTTTAAAAGTTAAAAGACAAAAAAAAAAAAACTAGACCTATATTGTCAGCCCACCAATTGATAAGGCCTCACCATAAATTTCAAAATTTTTAACTTAATGCAAAACAAAAAACAGCACTGCAAAACTCTGTCTTACAAATACTGAGCATTAACTGCCTGCTTCAATTCCTGCTAAAAATCAGCAATATTCATTCTCATACATACCGCTGCACAATAAATGGCATTTTACCTCTACTTGTATTTAATAAGAATTTAGCCTCAAACAACTCATCACACAACAGTATCCACGAAGGGCTTCACATTGACAGAACACAAATGACTTTTTTCTAAACAGCTTCCCCAAATAAGTCAAATTAAGGAATTTTTCTGAAAATCTGTTCCATATTGATTTAGGTAGTGATTTCCATATTGATTATTGATTTGGGATTATTTTCATTCAGAAAATATTTTTGTTTAATTAAACAATACCAGTTACAGATGTCACTCATAGTTATATAAAAAATATCTAATAATAAGCAAATGTCTAATTTTCAGGAATAATCAATATTCCAATTCCTTGTATCTCTTAAGTCATGTACCAATTTAGCACAGAGATATTAGCAAATGTATATTGAGATATAAAAAATTCCTGCTGTTTTGAATAACAATGTAACTATGAAGTTGGACACTAGATCTTTATGTTTCAGATAAATGTGTAACTATATTTAAAAACACAAAACTAAAACATAAAAAAAAATAAACGTTCCCTCACCATCATCTGGAATGTCCAATTCAAGCTTCCTGTCCCACTCCAAGCAGTGCGAAGTTAATTTCTCAGTTTCTGACTGAAGAATATTTCTAAAATTATGATATACATTTGTTTTACAAATGTTTCTCATACTAATATCTAAGTATTTGCATTATGACACATATAACATTAGAAAGGTGTAAAAGATAGGCACGATGTTAATTTTTCAGCGTTGATGCTGATTTTATGAATTGTGATACATTAAATCCATAAATACAAGTTGATACCCTATGTCCATCTTTCTACACCTAGAACTTATGCAAATGGGTTAGTGCCAAGAGCCCACTTTTCACACTACACTATTATTTCCAACTTCTTCTGTTCTTATTTTTCAGAGACTTCACAGAAATAATCAGATGTTCTTTATCTCTGCTATTAGTTCTCTGTTATTGCCCATGGAATGAAGACCAACTCAACTCTCAAGAGTAAGCTGAAGCCAAACACTGTAAGTATGGAATTACAGTTATAAGGCCTTACAGGTTCTCTGTAATTAGTAGGCTTTGCTTGCCACTCCAAAGGCAGTGGTTCTCAACAGGGGTCAATTTTGTATCCACCACCCCCCCCCCCCACCCCGCCCTCCCCGGACATATTTGACACTGTCTAGAGGCATTTTTGTCATGAACTGGAGGGGCACTACTGGCCAAGGATGTTACCAATCTGGAATGCAGAAGATGGTCCCCATGAGAATTATCTAGTCTAAAATGTCAATAGTGCCAAGGTTAAGAAACTGGCCTAAGGTGATCGTAATCTGTTTCTTTATAAGAAGCATCCTAGCAGGAGAAACTGAGGTTAGTTTTTGTTTCCTAGAAGAAAAATTTAGCTGTTTATATCTAATAGCATGACAGAGAATGACTTAATTTATGAGAAAGGAGACCTGGCTTAGATCTGATGTTATTAAGTTGGGTAAATTGCTCATTGTCTCAATGTCTCACAGTTGAAAACACAACGGATTAGCTAAATCTCTAAAATTCATTACAGTTCTAAAATCTCAAGTTCTAAAAATAATTGAAGTGGCTTTCAAACACATAAAAAGAAACTTGTTAATAATAGAATAAATAAACATTAAAACTGCAGCAAGATAGTATCTTACCTACTTATCTACTTGATTGGCAAAGCTCAAAAAATTGTTAATCTTATGTTGAAAAAGGTATGAGAATGTCCTTGCTGCATTTACTCAAGAAAAACAGTATTGGGGTGCCTGGGTGGCTCAGTCGGTTGGGCGTCCGACTTCAGCTCAGGTCATGATCTTGCAGTTCATGGGTTCGAGCCCCGCATCAGGCTCTGTGCTGACAGCTCAGAGCCTGGAGCCTGCTTCGGATTCTGTGTCTCCCTCTCTCTCTGCCTCTCCCCTGCTCATGCTCTGTCTCTGTCTCAAAAATAAATAAAACATTAAAAAAAAAAAAAAAAGAAAAACAGCATGTACATAAGCATGTTGTGCTCATGCCTGCGTGTGGATTATAATTTGGAAATTTGAATACTGACTGGATATTTTATGACATTAAGTAATTATTATTATTACATTAAGCACAATAAATATTAAGCACATAAACTTTAACATGAGTTTTCAACTTTGAAAAATACCTACAGAAATATTAATGGGTGAAATGATATGATTATTTGGGATTTTCTTAAAACATCTTGAGTCAGAAGTATATGTAAATATGAAACAAGATTGACCCTGAGTGATGAGTACAAGGGAGTTCAGTGTACTGTTCCCTGTACTTTCATATGTTTTAAATTTTCCACAATAAAAAGTTTAAAAAAAAAAAAAAAGAAGAGCATGTAATTATTTCCTGTGTGATGTGGAATGGTGGGGCCTTTCTCCAAATGCAGTCCACTGATTTGTTTCCAAGGCCTGTTAAGTGACATGGTTGAGTTTCCCCAAAAGGATGTTAATTTTCACTCTTCACAGATGGAAAAACATAATCCTACTTCATGACTTAGTAGGCCAAAGAGCTTCCTACCATCTCCCACTAACCTTCCTTTGTAAAATAAAGGTTAACTCAGTTTCTTTGTCGAGGGTGTAAACAGTATGAGAAAATAGGAATTCCCATAACTTGCTGAAAGGAATGTAAATTGAGGTTGTTATATATTTTCACATGAGAGAATTGGAATGCATACAAGGTTGTTCCTTGCAGCCTTGATTGTATTAGTAATGGACTGACCTCAGTGTAAATAATGAGCAACAGCAATTTACTATTAAGTAAATAGTGGTACATCACATAATGGATACTATATGGTCATAACACACACACACACACACACACACACACACACACACACACACACACACACAACACGAGTAAGCTCTTTAAGTATTAAAATGGAATGTCTCCCACAATGAACATTAAACGAAAGCAGAATAGTAAACTACTGTGTATATTAAAAACGGGAAAAAAAATATATGCTTGTCTACGTATATGTTATCTATCTCTCTGAAAGTTTTCATAAAACATCAGTAACACTGGCCTCCATGGAAGATTAACCATGGAGTTAGGAGACAGTTGAGAAAGGGCTTCTCACTTGTACCTTTTTCTACCTTTTGAACTAGGAACCACATGAATTAAAGTACCAGCTACTGAAAACATAATTTAAAAAAGGTTTTTTTTTTTTAATGTTTATTTACTTTTGAGAGAAAGACAGAGTGTGAGTGGGGGAAGGACAGAGAGAAGGAGAGACAGAATCTGAATCAGGCTCCAGGCTCTGAGCTGTGCCCACAGAGCCTAATGTGGGACTTGAACTCACAGACCATGAGATCTTGACCTGAGCCGAAGTCGGATGCTTAACTGACTGAGCCACCCAGGACGCCCCCATAATTAAAATTTAAAAGATAAATAAAAATCACTAAGAGTTTAATTCATCTATTATATAAAGGTTAAAATAGTTTAATTTGGGTTTTAAATATCTAGACATTAATGCAAACATTTTACACTAGGAACAAAATGGACAAACCTGAAATATGGCACATCATGTTGTGGCTGAGATACCTGATCTTCATTTATTTCAAGTGATGGGACTTTTGTTGGGAGGCCATTTGAATTTTTAGTAGTTTCATCTTTATTTAAGACATGTTCTACAAAGAAAACACCACAGGTAAATTTCAAAGCAGCAGTTTTTCTAAAATGCCATCCCCTACAAAAGACAAAATTTTAGAATCCTTCAATTTTTTCATTGTTGAACTTTAACATTTTATTTCTGCTTCAATGATTTCATTTATCACGTCTCCTCTAAAGCATCTTGACATTTTCATCTCTTCAAATTTGCATTTCCCCCCTTCTCTCAGTCTGCATTCCTCATTCCAATTCTCTGTCTGGATGTCTTTCCCCAGGTTTCCCATCTCTTCTGACTCTGTGTGGCTCTAAACAAATCTCTGATAAATCATAGTCCAGAAGGTAAGTAAAAATTTAATTAAAATACCATACCTTTATTCCAAACTGTGAGAGAACCCAAAGGACACTGCAGTTTATTTGAATCTTGATGTACTATCTTCGCAGAGGAAGTTTTACACTTTTGGGCCAGAATTTCTTTTGTTTGTTCTTGAGTCTTAGCACTAAAAGCAATAGCAAAAATACACTTTATGAAGCATGAACCCTATATATCTAATTGAAGTATTTCAAAATTACATTGCTTTTTAAAAACCTGGGATAAAATAAAAATACTTATTTTTATTTTATTTTAAATATTTATTTTTGAGAGAGCAAAGCATGAGCGGGGCAGAGAGAGGGGGACAGAGGATACGAAACAGAGTCTGCAGGGATAGCAGCAAGCCCCATGTGGGCTCAAACTCACTGACCACAAACTCATGACCTGAGTTGAAATCAGACGCTCAACCTACTGAGTCACCCAAGTGCCCCGAAATATGTTTATTTTTAAAACAATAGGTCCATTCTGGAGCAGAAAAATTTAAACACCTATGTAGTGGGAATGTTCATCTTCACTAATTATAATGAGATCTAAATACTTTGAAGATCTCTTAATGAAATACACTTAGCAGTCTTGCTGCTGCCGGGCAGTTTCTAGTAAATCTGCCAACAGCCAGTCTGCAAAACAATCCTGTCTTTTCTTTTAAAGAGTCCAACTGATCCCTCTCCCCGCTCCATTTTGCAAGTTAATCAGTTTTTCTAAAGTGTACTCAGCAAAAGAACACAAACCAAAGCCCATGTCTGAGCTACAGTATTATAGCAACTTTTTTTTTTTTAATGTTTATTTATTTTTGACAGAGAGAGAGAGAGAGAGAGAGCGAGCATGAGCGTGGGAGGGGCAGAGAGAGAGGGATACACAGAATCTGAAGCAGGCTCCAGGCTCCGAGCTGTCAGCACAGCCTGATGCAGGGCTCGAACTCACAAACCACAAGATCATGACCCGAGCCGAAGTCAGACACTTAACTGACCGAGCCACTCAGGTACCCCGGCAACTTCTAAAAATTTATTTCCAAGTGTTATAATAAAGTCACTTATTAAAAGCAATGAAACATAAATTGTACTAGGAAATTAAGGTTAATAACAATGAACAGGAAATATCAAAACTGTCAAATAGATTATTGTAGCCTTCTGAAGAATTTTTTAACCAAATTTTAATGAGTTATCATTAAATTAACTAAATAATAACTTTTAAAAAGCACAGGCCAAATCTAAGAAAGGCATTTGTTACCATCTTAGCAAGGAATTGATTATTAACATTACATTCTTACATTTCTGTTTCTAAAGGGGTCCAGGTATAACTGGGTGTCAAGAAAGCATTGGCACTTCTGGGAGTCATAGGTGTTACTTGATAGGTCCTCAGACCATCCAATGGCTGAAACATAAAATCTTGAGGTGCGAAGGAATTCTTTCCTTTCGTTTTTGCAGTATTTGTCTTAGGTAAGTTTTCTAGTTTTGATAAGACTCCATCTGGATCCATTCCATTTGTTGTACTGGTTTGTGAATCCAAAGTATTTTCTTCACTATCAAGTTTAAAAGAAATGACCTAGTTGTAAGTAAACAGAATAGGGTGAGAATTGCTCTTCTGGGATATATTTGACCAATTTTTACAGGCTGAAAATGTGACAGTTGAGATCTATGTCCCACATACATAATTTAAGAGACGACAAAAACAAATACAATGAAATGTATATAAGGCATCAGAAGACCAACTATACTAAACCAATGCTAAGATCCAGAAAGAGGGAGAACCAATTCTCATTATAGGAATAAATAATAGGTTTTAGGTATTACAACAAATTAAAATATATGAAAACTAAAATGGAAAAATTACTCATCTAACAAATACAGATCTCTTTTTACTTTGATTATGATAATTACAATAGTTTGAGAATCAGAAATCCAACGTTTATTAGATAACTACTACTGTCAAGTACCAAATCATTTCTGTAAATAACCTTGATTATAAATAACCTTGTCATATGAGCAAAATTATTTTTTAACATTACACAATAAGATGAACCATATAAAATGTGAAGTATATTTTATTTTTCAAGTCAATGTAATTACTTGGTTTTTTTAATAGAGATATAATTGACATGTAACATTGTATTAGTTTCAAGTGTATAACATGATTCAATATTTGTATATATTGTGCAATGATCACCACAGTAAGTCTAGTTAACATGTATCACTATAGTTACAGAATTTTTTTGGTGATGAGAACTTTTAAGATCTACTCTAAACAACTTTCAAATATGCAATACAATATTATTAACTATAGTCATCATGTGATATATTCCCAGGACTTATTTCAACCTGGACAAGAATTTAAGGGTGATACTATCTCTGAGGCCAACATGGAAGTGAAAGTAAAAACCTAGTGATAATCCTTAAAGAGGAAATCAATCTTAAGGGAAGAACATGAGGTCCAGCTGCTTACTCATGAAGATTCACCATATACTGTCTTCCTGGAGGATCCAGATTTGATTTTTTAGTAAAATCTAGCCAGGTTTTTTACAGCTTGGCAAAACTTTTATTTTTAAGGTTAAGGAATTATAATGTGGCTTATAAACCAAGGAACTGGGCCCTCAAATTGGTGAATCTTTTTTGAAGACTCTACTAGACTCTATGCTAGATGCTATCAGAAATGTTAGGTTATTTAATTCTTAAAACTACTCCAAGTAAGTATTGCATGTTAGAGATGGGAAAACAAATTCATAACTTGTCCAAAGTTATCTAGCTAATTGGAAGCAGAGACAATATTCAAACTCACACCTAAATGAATCCAAAGTCAATACATTTCACCCTACTACATCTTATCGCTTAGTCAATTCTCATGTGAAGGTTTCTGTCAACTAATGTTATTGTATTTCTCTATCTCCTGTTAACCAAATTATCCTTTCTCTAGCTATAAAGCTCTGAGGATATAATACCTGAAAGACAACAACAATATATCCTCTTCATGCTTCTTTATGGTTCAAGATGTTTTAACACACATGTAGGTTAATTCTCTTGAAGCAGCTCTGTATGCTTAATTTCAGCTTTATGCAAGTGGCAATGAGATTTTCAAAGTATCTAGAAATAAACAGATGTTTATACTCTACCTTTTCAGGTTTTGTTTCTATATTTTTGGCAGGTCTTCCTTGATTTGGTGCCTTTCTCTCTATTTCATGATCTAAAATAAAAGTGAAATAAAACAACCATTTTGATTAGATAGAAAATGCTACTTTAAAAGCACTAGGTAATTTAGAATAGGAAAAAAGGCAGCAATAGGAATATATATCTTAAAGGATTTTTTGATTAAGTCATATTATAAAATGAGATAAAAACAGATGAAATTTCCTGCCAAGTAAAGGCCATCTGTTTTCAAAACCAAGTGTTAAGGTATTTTACTTTACTTTTTGCCTCTGAATATCAAGTACATATTTATTATAGAAAATTAGGAAAATAAAGAAAAGCACAAACACAACAAAATTAAAAATAACCCACGAATACATTACTCAGTAACAATCATTAGTGTCACTTTAGTGTATGTTTTTCCAGTTTTATCCTACATTCACATATTCACATACATATTTTAGGACTGTGAACATAGTGTTCAGAATCTGACCTGTTTTTCTTTGCCCACTCAATATATCATGTTCTTTCACAACACTGTCCTTAAATATTTACATTGTATTCCACCAAATGGATGGGCTGTAATTTATTTGGGCCATTAAATGTTCACTTTGAAGCACTGCTTATACCAATTCAGGTACTTCCACCTTTGAGTACCCACAGAATGCTACCTGGATGCTGAGGCATCGAACCTACCTTTAGGAACTGGAATCTCCTATTTCCTCCTCTCCTACCCAGAGAAGTACATGATGATTTTTAACATTGAACACAAAAAACCTCAAAGACCAAAACACTCTAGATCATTCTTACCATTAGCTCTTGTGACTGGCTTTCTTGTTGTAGTAGATGAGACTGTTCTGGCATTCTGCTTTGCTGCTTGAGTGGCTGATCGAGTCATTCTCACCGATGTGGTCGTTACAGGCTGTACGGCTGTGGGAAAAAATAATCAAATCAAACGCTTTTTGTAATCATTAAATTACTGTTGTGGCAACATCAGAGCTTATAGTAACTGCTAAATTCCCACCTTTTCTCTCTTTGTCCAACACTTTTCTTTCAGAAGTTTGTCTTTGACCAGGTCGAATTGCTCGAACATCACTCCCATTATCAATCTATTTAAAAGATTAAGGTGCTATGTGATTTAATTGCATAATGAATCAAATCACCACATTTTTCCCCGAGGGGTTTTCAAGTTATTTTATTAATCCAACCGTAGAGACACCCCCCCCCCCATCTCTGCCACCCTCACTTTCTTCTGAAATGTTGTGGAGTGAGAAGAGAAGGATTGAGCAGACCCACTCCCTGAGGAGCCACTTCCAAAAGGTGGAAATAGGGGTGGGGGGAAGACATCACAAAAATAGCAACAGATAAAAGAGGGGCAACAGAAGCACAAGCACAACAGAAAGCCAAGGCAGTGGCGGATGGGGGGAGGAATATGGGATGCTTCAGGAACATGTGTGTCATCCTTGCATAGGGGCCATGCTAATCTTCTCTGTATCGTTCCAATTTTAGTGTATGTGTGGCTGAAGCAAGCACTCAGTTGCCACATTTTTTATCTATCAATTGACCCCCTCAGCTGAAATCTTACTATTATAAAATGACCTGGCAAAAAAAAAATCACTTCTCCAAATAAAATGAGATGAAGAAAAAAGTTTTCCATGATATAGACTTCTTTATAGGCCTTTTTAGAATCCTAGACTTTAGAAAATGCTAATAACCTAAGCTATGAAAAATAGCTGACTATAATCTTCTGAGAATCCTTAAATAGGCTAGGCATGTTTTCACTTCAAGACCTTGAATTATGTCTAGAAAATTCTTCTCTTGGATAGAAAGCTCTTTCCCATAGTTCACTCTTCCATTCCTTATAAGACTTCAGTCAAAATGCCACATCAGCGAGGCCCTGCTTGACTGCCCCAATCAAAATTCTGCCTGACACCCACTCCAGTACTCCCCTTCTCCCTTCACTTTTTATCCCCTCCATAATACTGATGACCATCTGACATACTATATACCTATTTTTTTTACTGCCTAGTTCACATGTAAGCTCAATGAAAACAAGAAATTTTATTTTGTTCACTACTATGCCCTAGAGACTAGAGAAACATGGTAGTGACTCAAACATTCCTGAATACATGAAATTCAGCTTCCTCACCTGATGAAGAGGCATATTATTTCCCTCCTTGCCCACTTCACTTTATTTTAGCAATCTTCCTAGTAGCTTTATCCATAATCGTGTTTTGAAGACCCATAAGTTTTATCATACCCACCCTATATGCTTTATATCCCTATCTACATTTGGTGATGATGTGGAATGCATAACAGAAGCCCAGTAAACAAGAGTGTGACACAAAGTTTGGCATACATCTAATAAGGGATGTTGGACACAGATATTTTAAGTATTTCCTTAGTAACCAGCCAAGATGGCTGTATGTCACCAAAGCACTAATATTGATTTTTGTACTATTAACTCTAGCAAATCAATCACTACACTTAAAGGTGATAATAGACAGGAGTGCCTGGGTGGCTTGGTCGGTTGAGTGTCTGACTTTGGTTCAAGATCATGATCTCACAGTTCGTAATTTCGAGCCCCATGTAAGGCTCTGTGCTGACAGCTCAGAGCCCAGAGCCTGCTTTGGATTCTGTGTTTCCTCTCTCTGCCCCTCCCCTGCTTGCACTCTGTCTCTCTCTCTCTAAAATAAATAATAAAACATTAAAAAAAAAAACTAAAAAAAAAAAAAGAAAAAGAAAAAAGTGATATTAGATAAAAAAAATGGATTTACTTACTCTGAGAAAAAAGTACAATTTGTCATCTTAGTAACAATTATCTACTAACATTCAACTATACCTTAGTCTGCTCCATTTGGTCTTTGGCCTTTGACCTTGTAATCCGTACAGAAGATGGAACAGCCTTAAAACAGTCAAAGAAAATAAAGTTAAAAAGTGAACCGGCAAAATTTAATTTCATGTCTCTTTATGAAACAAAATTTCCATTTTAAGGTTAAATTTTAACTTTAATCATTTATGGCAAAAAGATACTTGCCAACTTTAATTACTACTTTTTCTGGTTCTGGCTTGATTTAAATTACATTTAAGTTAATCACTTCAAAACTTGTATTTCTCAGTGAGCTGAAAGAAGAAATTTCAAGCCATCTTTTCCAGGTATTTGAATCCTCATTAATATGATTAGTTGGACATATTTAGAAGGGGTAAATGAACAGACTTAAGTATTAGGATTTTTTGTTTGCTGTTTCATGAAAAGATACCACAGAGCTTACTCTAATAGCTTTAACAGTTTGTCTTCAAGTCTCATGATTATGCATTTCTCCATTGTCAATAAGAAAAATGAGACCTAATCACAAAATGTGGGAAAAAAAATCTAGCATGAGAAAGACTGACTAAAAAGTGATATTTGTCAACTCTGTATAATTTCTTAAGAAGCATAATCAGAATTCTTCCCTAGATGAGAAGTCATTTTCTTCTGTAATCTCAGTGAAAATCTAGTGCTAAAGAAATTAGGCTTTTCTCTAGATTGCATGGAGAAGAGAATTCAACAATGGCTATCTAAATAAAAAAAACAATTATTGGCGAGTCTTATTGTTTAGCACCATGATGGGTCTCCTCTTGTTCCCCCTACATACATACATATATATATATACACACACACACACACATATATATATATGCATGTGTACATATATATAATTTTTTAAGTGTTTATTTTAATTCTAGTAGAGTTAACATACAGCGTTATATTAGTTTCAGGTGTATAATATAGTGATTCAATAATTTGATACAACACCCAGTGATCATCACAAGTGACTCCTTAATCCCCATCACCTATTTCACCCATCCCCCTACCCTCTGATAACCATCAGTTTGGTCTCTATAGTTAAGAGTCTGTATCTTGGTTTAGTCTTTTTTTCCCCCCTATATTTGTTTCCCCTACATATATTTTTAACATTTTTAATGGTTGTCTATAGCTTAGACCAATGATTGGTATCCTACATATCTCAAAAAGCCAGCTTAAATCTAACCCCTTCCAAGGTCTTCTTTGACATTCCTCCAAACATAAATAATCTCTCCCTCCTCTAATATACAGAGTATATTTATATCTTTTCAATTTGAACTCTATTGTATTAACTTGGTCTCTTCCACCTTATTCTAAGGTCATATACAGATAATAATCATAGATCGGTTAAAAAAAAATCAATGGGATGCACAAAGCCCAGAAAAATAGGCAATGTCTTGGGCCTTTATATTATTTAATTCTTATCTAAATCAGGAATGAGTATACGGTTTGAGATCTTTTATACATATCTTTAAAACAGCAAATCACCAGTGACTATCTAATTTATAAATCCCACTGCTCCTGTTCAAACTTTATTCTTCTTGACTCATTGACCATTTTCTTTAGATCACACCTCCTTGAGCTTCTATCCCCCGTTTCAGTGCTCCAGCTACTCAGACCAGTCCTTCTCAGTCTATCATTGGAAACTGACTTCTGCCCACTTGTTTTTCCTATCTCAAAAACCTATAGCAACATCAAGAGACCTGACTTTCATCTTCTGAGTTACTATTATGTCATTCCTACCTCATGTCAACTAAATGAATAAAGAGAGTAAGGGGAAATGGTTATTTTAGTTATTTAAGCTCTTACAGATAATTCCAGTTAAAAGGAACTATTCCTCTATATCAAATTAGGATAGTAAATTTACCTTTTTTGGCTCTGTACTCTGGTTTGATAACAGAAAACAAGGCATATCGGGTCTATAAAGGCCTACTTTAAATACTCCTCGTTTAGCTTTCTCTCTCTGCTCTTTCAATTTCTGAAGTTGCTTTTCTTCTTTGTATTTCTGGAGCATTTGCTTTCGTTGATCACCTAGAGCAGTTTTCGTTGACCCTAGACAGAAGAAACCCACAGTATATAAAACATTTCAGATAAAAAGTTAGGCAAATGTCTGACTTCTAACTTCAACTTTGTTAAGAAATGCTTTTAGTAACTTTTGTTCATTTCTTAGAACTCTAACCACAAGTTATTTCAACCTCTATTCTTTTAAAAATTCCTATTTCTTTTGCTTTTGCTTGTTCAAATATCTATTAACTGCTTGCTACATATTGGGTGTTTATTACTTCACTTTTGAATTAATGAACTCATTTGACAGCCAACCTCCAAGCTAACCCCAAGGATTCTCACCTTCTGATAATGATGTCCATGTGTCCTATTCCTTTCCACACTGAATAGGGCTGACTTGGATAACCAACAAAGTACAGTGAAATGATGGAGTGTGACTCCCAAGACTAGGTCATTAATGACACTGCTGTTTGCCTTGCCTTATCTTGGATCACTTGCTCTGGAGGAAGCCAGCGGCCTTGCGGAATCTTAAAGAGACTCGAGTAGCCCTATGGAGGTGTCTACATGACAAAGTTCTAAGGCCTCCTGCCAAAAGCCAGCATCAACTTGCCAGTCATGTGGGTGAGTTATCTGGGGAGCAGATCCCTCTAGTCTCAGCGAAGCATGTAGATACATCCCCAGATGACATCTTGACTGCAACCTCCAGAACCACCTGCTTAAGCTGCACCCAAATTCCTGAACCACAAACATTGTGTGAAATAACAAATGTTTATTGTTTTAAGCCACTAAGTGTTGGGTTAACTCAGACCCCAATATTAGGGCTATCTGTCAGTTTCTTTAGTTCAACTTGGGTTTCCACCTACATACTCTGTTTGTTTTAACTGGTTTGGGAAATATAAGGGGCTATGTGCAAGACAGTCTTAGGCAGAGAATTTCTGCCCTCAAGAAGCTCATAGTATACTGGAGAAATAAACAGTTTCAGTCTGGTTTAGCATGAAATAAATAAGAGACTGCACACAATAGAGAATTAGTATAAACCTCCCCCCCTGGGGAGATCAGGAAAGGTTCCTGAGAAAAGAGAATACCTGAAAAAGGTTCTGAAGAATGAGCATATGTTTGTCCGCTGGGTAAGGGCTAAAAGTAATTCAGAAAGGGGCTCAGTCGGTTGGGTGTCTAACAGTTTTGTGAGTTTGAGCCCCGCATCGGGCTCTGTGCTTGACAGCTCAGAGCCTGGAGCCTGCTTTGGATTCTGTGCCTCCCTATTTCTCTGCCCCACCCCTGCTTGTGCTCTTGTCTGTCTCTCAAAAATGAATAAATGTTAGGGGCGCCTGGGTGGCTCAGTCTGTTGAGCGTCCGACTACGGCTCAGGTCATGATCTCACGGTCTGTGGGTTCAAGCCCCGCGTCGGGCTCTGTGCTGTCAGCATGGAGCCTGGAGCCTGCTTCGGATTCTGTGTCTCCCTCTCTCTCTGTCCCTCCCCAGCTCATGCACTGTCTCTCTCTGTGTCAAAAATAAATAAACATTAAAAAAGAAAATTAAAAAAAAATGAATAAATGTTAAATTTTTTTTTTAATAATTCAGGTGGATAACTGCACAGCTAAGCAAATTTACTAAAAAAAAAGAAGTATTTTAAATGGGTATTTAAATGTATTTAAAATGGGTAGGTTTTTTTATGCTATGTAAATTATACCTCAATAAAGTTGTTCAAAATAATAGTAAGAAGAAGAAGCCAGAGGACAGAATATGCAAAAGCACACATGATGAAATGGTTAGTCAACAAAACCTCTGTATTCTCAACTTCTTCTCTAAAAGTTTCTTTCATCTCTTGATCAAACTGAAACCTGGCTCCCCGCTGAAGACAGCTTCCCCAGTTGTCCTTTCACGTGGTTGACTTTTTTCTCTCACCCTGGTGGTATCACTGAAGTGTCCTCATTGTTGCTTCCCAATGATTTCCTCCTCCTCACCAAAAGATCCCACCTTTACATTTCATGTCATCAGATCATACTATCCAGTACCCCAGTTTGTCATCTATAGGCCCTCCAGGCTTCCTCTCATTCATTAAAGGCTTCTAGCTCCTAGCTCACTGTCACTGTCTCCATCACTATCCCTGTATAAATCTTGATGACATCTCCAATAGTCTGGCTTCTCAATTCTTAGGCTTTCTTTTCTCCAGTGATCGCCCGATGGTCACATCCATACAGGTATTTCAACCTTTCTCATGTCATGACACACATAACAAGTAACATTTACACACCACACTGGAGCAAACAAAGAAATTGCTTATGACCAAACACAACCAGCCTAAGAAAGGGTCTGACCAACCCAGGACCTTCCAGAAACATCAATATTTTGTCACTCCTGTATTTATTCGTGTGACAATTGGCACCCTACTTCTTATGCCATTGTCTTATTGAAAAAAGCTAGTCAGCTGTCCTACAGAATGTCCTGCACTGTGTATTTGTTTGCTTTCTCATGTTTTTTTACGCATTCCTCTAGCCTTTGTGTTTTCTATAAACTGGAAATTAAATATAAGGTGTTTGTTGTTTTTATTTTTTATTTTTTTTTAGTTTATTTATTTAGAGAGACAGAGAGTGAAGGAGGGGCAGAGAGAGAGAGAATCCCATGCAGGCTCCACATCATCAGCACAGAGCCCAATGTGGGGCTCGGGCCCACAAACCACAGGATCATGACCTGAGCTGAAATTAAGAGTCAGACACTTAACCGACTGAGTCACCCAGGCAACTCCTCTAATGTTTTGATTAGATTCAAGTTAAACTTTTAGGGCAAGAATATGTCCTGAATGGTGCTGCCCTTCTCTGAACCCACTCCAATCTGGCTTTCACTCCATCAAAACTCCCCATCAAGATTAGTGACCTCTCATAATAGCAAAGTTCAAAATCTCATGTCTACTATTGTTTGACCTAACAAGCAGCACTGACATAGTCTCTCCTCCTTGATATGCTCGTTTCACTTGGTTTCCAGAATACTACTCTCTTCTTGTTGTCCTCCTGCTCTACTTTGCATTGTTCTCCAGTTCTGTGCCAGTTTCCCCTTGTGTCCTCACCCTCTAAATGTTGGAGTGCTGACCCCTCTTCTCTCCTTTTTCCATACCCAAACTCTGGATAATCACATCCAGTCTAACGTCTCCCAACACGGAATATCAGTTGACAATTCCTGAATTTATATCTCAGTGCAGACTTCTCCCCTGAACTCATCTTATATGCAACTACCTTTTCATCATGTCCACTTACATGTCTAATAACTTTCTCCAATTGGACATGTCCCAAACTGAACTCTTAACCTTATCATTCCCCCCACCCTAAAACTGTTCCTCCCTCGGTCTTTTACAATTTAGTAAATGGCCACTCCATACTTTCAGGTGCTCAAGCCAAAAACCTTGGAATCAATCTTTATCAACCCTACATCCAATCCATTAGAAAATTCTATTGGTTCAACTTTCTAAGTCTATCCAGAATGCAACCACCAATCTATAATGCTACCACTTTGATCAGGCATCACCTCTCAACTAAATTATTGCAATGGTGTCCTACTTCGTTTTCCTGAGGCTATGCTTGCCAGCCTACAATCTATTATCGACACAGCAGCCAAAGCGATGCTTTTGAAACATAAACCAGATTTATATAAACACTCATTAAGCCATTAATGGCTTCTCATTTCACCCAGAGTAAAAGCCAAAGTCCCTATGGTGTCCCCTCAGGGCTCCACAGGGATGGGAGTTACCCCTTATTCATTCTTCTCTAGCCGTGCTAGCACGCTTGCTTTCTCTGCAACACACTCACTCACTGCTAACTCTAGGCCTTTGCAGATGGAAAATAAACCAAAGACATTTTAATAGCATTCTGACAGGGTTAGACTTTGATTTGAGATCTGAGTCAAGGAATGGAGCATATGAGGGAGTAAGAGTAGAGGCAAGGAGATGACTTAGGAGGCATAACATCACTGCTTCTCAGACCAAAAAATGTCTAGATCCTCCTTAAAAAGCCATCTTCTATCATTCTATGACCCAGTTTTCATTTCCTTCCAACTCCTAAGAGATGTTGTTCTTTATTTTCTCCCCTTCAACTACCAGCCCATTTCCTCAGATCAGTTCTTTTCAAAAATAAAAACAAAACCCTATAACACTTTTGTCCAACTCTTTTCTCTTGCCTTTGGAATCACAAAAATGATAAATCCAGAAAAAACCTTTTAGCCCAACCCTCTGTTTTGCAGAATCAATTAAGCTCGAATATGTAGAGTATCTTATAAGTGCCACATATTACACTGCTCCTGGAAAATCTTTAAATGAAGCAGTGAACTGTTAAACAACTTGGCATCTCATTTCCTTCTCTACAAAACTTCTCAAAAGACTTTATGTCTTTCTGTCATTTCTTCAGCATTTATCCCTGCTTTACTTCACTGTCATTCAGCTTCTGGGGCCTGCTATATAAATGCAACTAAATAGGAGTCCAGTGACTCCTTGCCTCCTAAGACACTCTATTTTTATTATTTTTATCTTTTGTTGAGATCATTCCTTTCTTCTTTAATTGGTTTTTTCCTTCCTAGTGACCCCAAGCCCTTTTGGCAAACTGCAAGGGCAAATTCTTTGCTCTTCTGAGAAATGTTCCCATTGGTAAAGTATCCTTATTTCATGGATTCTTTAATCACTTCTTTAAGTTTATTTATTTATTTTGAGAGTGTGTGTGCATGTGAGCAGGGGAGGGGCAGAGAGAGAGGGAGAGAGAAATCCGAGCAGGCTCCGCGGGGCTTGAACTCACAAACTGTTGAGATCATGACCTGAGCCAAAATCAAGAGTCTGACGCATAACCGACTGAACTACCCAGGAGCCCCAGTTCTATTTTTAATGTCCCATATCAATTTATCTTGTCAATAGTTACCTTACGAAGCTCCAAAAGTAAGAACTTTAAAAAAAAAAAAAGAACTTTAGGATTCCTATAAGGCAATATAATACAGTATTATAATACTCCATAGGTGAATGGTTTTAGCCTAGCCAGGGGCATTCACAGCCTTTACCTTAAACAGACAGTATTACCAAATTACTTAGAATGGTGTTTCAAAACTCCATTGCTGTGGTCAGCATTTTTTTAACCTCAGGTATTAAACCAAATTTTTTTCCACTCTTCAAAGCATTTAAAGTTACAATAGACCTTTACTTACTTGGCTTGACACTGGCCTTTTCTGGAACAAGATTTTGACATGTCTCATCTAATTCAAGAAGAACTCTACTTTCCAAGGTTGGAATGTTGACATCTTTCAAACCAAAGTGTCTATTTCGTTCATATTCCTTATGTCTGTTTTCTTTTTGAGACAGTGATTTCCTATGAGCAATTTTAGTTCTAATCATGTCGATACTTAAATCCTTTCTGTGTCGACTGGCAAAATGTGATGAAGACATCCTATCAAAGAGAGAGAACAACTTCCATGGATTTTCACTTTAGTATTTAAAAAAATTAAGATTTCAGTTCACCCCCTGTCCTGCCCCAAAGCCTTTGAAAAGAAAAATAAGATACAAAATGGAATGAGTATGTGACATTGAAGAGAGGGAAGGAGGTTGTCGAAAGATAAAAAACACCAACTTATTTTGGAGTTCTAAATAGGAACTTGCTTGACAGATGAAGTGAGGCCCAGGAAGCTACAGTCCAGTAGTATATAAACCAGAGGCATTAGGAAGTTCAAAGAGTTATAAGCACACTACACTCTTCAACAAGATTAACTAAGAGAGTCTCCTGGAAAACTCCAGTTAAAGGGAAAATCTGCATGAGAAATGCACCAATTAAAATGTTAATGCATTTAAAGCAATCAACAGAGTTTAAAAATGAGAATGCATCTGACCTGGGTGTCAATAAGATTCCTCTTTAAGGGCCCAGGGGAAGTGATAAAGGACTGTGCTTTTCTTTCTTCCTAAGTAAACCCTAAACCCACAGTGGGGCTTGAACTCCTGATCCCGAGATCAAGAGTTGCAGGCTCTACCAACTGAGCCAGCCAGGCAACCCAGGATTGTGTTTTTCATCATAAATCCTCCTTGGAGTGCCAGGCTGGCTCAGTCGGTGCATCCCGTGCCTCTTAATCTCGGGGTTGTGAGTTCGAGTCCCACACTAGGTGTAGAGATTACTTTAAAATAAAACTAAAAAAACAAACAAACCCTCCTCTACTATTTGATTTGTCCTCTCCTGCCACGTATTAGTTATTTTAAAATACAGCATAGCACTATACACAGCAGAGAGAGAAAAGTAGGGGGGAGAGGGGGAAAGAACACTAAAGGTATATTTAATAATTACCTAAATCCTAAAAGGTAGTATTATCGTCAATATACAGATGAGGTAAATTAACTGCCGCGTCAACTGGAGCTGGCATCCCAGGTCAGGCAGCCTGGTTTCTCATACGTCTAAGCGCTGTTCTTTGACTTACTGGAGTTTCTTTCAGCTTGAAAGTCTAGAAATGCCTTAGTCTTGCTTGCCTACAGGTTCTCAACCGGGGTTTTTTTTCGGTTGTCACGGGATCTGAGAAGCGCTACTGGAATTTAAAGTCGGGGCCAACAATACTCAGCAATACCTACTAAGTACTGTCCCGCCCCAAAGGCTAATTACGCTCCGGTGGTGAAACGCTGGCTACTACACAGGTCAAGGCAACAAATATTTACTCTCTTGGAGGCCTGCGTCATCAGCTACGGGAAGGATGTGTAATACGGTGCTAGAGGAGACTCTCCTGAGCTGCGTCCAGTCCACAGCCGCAGTCCCCCCCACCCTTCCAGACCTACAACGAAGCAGGCCAGCGCCCTCCCTCCAACTCCCCAGCACCCTCCTACCTGAGGCAGGTTCTGGCGTAAAACCTCAATCGAACTAAAAGTAAAGGAACCCTCCGGGTCTGAAAGACCACTGCCGCCTCCGAAGCAGGAACGCCTACCACCCAGACCTCTTCAAAATTCAAACATCCCGCAGAAAGCTTCTGATTGGAGGGATTTTAACCAACACTTCCGGAGAAGTGCCCGCCCCTTCCCCTCGATGAGGCTTGCGATTGGTTCGCTCCTTGCGACATTTGAATTGATTGAAAGGTGAGCTGATGGTTCAAAGAATGGGTGTGAGGCGAGTCAATGGGCGGGTCTGCAATTGGTGAGGAGAGGAGTAATCCGGACGCTGGGACTGGGCCCCGCGGCGCGAGTAACCAGCGGAGGTGGTGACCCTGCGCCGGACAGGTCCAAGTTGCTCCCAGGGTCCTCGGGTATCCAAGGAAGGACAGTGGCACTCGGAGGAGAAGGGGCTTAGAGTTTGCAGGCCTTTTTAATGTCCCTATTTAGTCACAAAAATCCAGCAGAGTTTATTGGAATGTTTTCCTCAACGTTTCGAAGGAAGGACTTAACACAACAAATTTCTGCTAACGTTGTTTAGTGACTTTTCAAGGTTGCCAGTCTTTTTTATACCCTTTTTTTGAAGTGAGATTTAAATACAGTGGAAAACGTAGTTTTTTAAGTGTAGCCTGGATGAGTTCTGCTAAATATAAACAGCTGTGTAAACACCACCCAAGCGTTTTTTAAAAAGCCAGATTCAAATCTCTCACCTTTTAGACAACCACTCTGATTTCTAACATCATAAAAACAAAGGTGGTAGGTACTTTCAGATCTGCCTTCTTCCTCACATTTTTAAGATCCATCCCTACTGTTGTGTGAATCAGCATTTAGTTGTTTTTATTGCTAAAAAGTTATTTCATTGTATACAATCAAGTCTTGTACAACATGAGTTTGAACTGCGTGGGTCCACTTATATATAGATTTTTTATTTATTAAATGTGGTACAGTGCTGTAAATGTATTTTCTTTTCCTTCCATAACATTGTATTTTCTCTAGCTTACTTTTTTGTAAGAATATAGTACATAATACCTATACAAAAGATGTTAGGGGCGCCTGGGTGGCTCAGTCAGTTGAGCCTGGGACTCTTGATTTTGGCTCGGGTCATGATCCCAGGGTCATGTGATTGAGCCTTGTGTGGGGCTCCATGCTGAGTATGAAGCCTGCTTATGATTCTCTCTCTCCCCCTCTGCCCCTCTCCCCTGATCACGCACTCTCGCTCTAAAAAATCCACAACAAATATATGTATATATACACATGTATATGTATAGACATGTATATATATATACATACATGTATATAATAAAAGATGTTAAATCAACTGTTTATGTTATTGGTAAGCATCAGCAGTAAGCAATTAGTAAAGTTTTGCCAGAGTCAGAAGTTATACTTGAATTTTCTGCTGTGAGGGGGTTGGCACCCCCAACTCTCTGTAGTTCAAGGATCAACTGTACTTTGTTTATCCATTCAACGGCTGATGGACATTTGGATTTTTTCCAGTTTTTATTAATTATGAATAAAGTTGCTATAAACATTCTTAAAATTAACAAGCAGTTTTCCAAAGTGGTTGGATCGTTTTACACTCCCACTAGTGATGTATAAAATTCCAGTTATTCCACATGCCTGCTAGCATTTGGAGTGATCACTGTTTAATTTTAATCCCTCTAGTGGTTGTGAAATGGTATTTAGTCTTAATTTTGTAGTTCCCCAATGTCTAATAATGATGAGCATCTTTTCATGTGCTTATTGACTATTTTTAGATCTTGTGAAATGACTTTTGCCTGTATTTTTTAAATTGGGGGTTATCTTTTTAAATTTTTTTTAAATTTTTTTTAATGTTTATTTATTTTTGAGACAGAGAGAGACAGAGCACGAGTGGGGGAGGGTCAGAGAGAGAGGGAGACACAGAATCGGAAACAGGCTCCAGGCTCTGAGCGGTCAGCACAGAGCCCGACGCAGGGCTCGAACTCATGGACAGTGAGATGGTGACTTGAGCTGAAGTCGGACGCTTAACCGACTGCGCCACCCAGGCGCCCCTGTTGGTTGACTTTTTAAAAATAGTAAACTTTTAGAATAATTTTAGATTAACAGAAAAATTACAAAAATAGTAGAGTGAGTTACCATATGCCCCCGCATCCATTTCTACCTGTTACATTAGTATGGTACATTTGTTACAATTAATGCAGTGATAATGATACATTATTATTAACTGAAGTACATACTTTATTCTTTGGTTTTATCCACTGATCATTTTCTGCTCCAGGATACCACATTGCATTTAGTCATCAAAAGTTGCATTATGCTCCTTAGACTATAACAGTTTCTCAGAACTTTCTTCTAAACTTAACAATGGTGAGGCGTATTAATAAGGTATTTTGTAGAATGTCCCTCACCTGGAATTTGTCTGATGTTTTCCCCATAATTAGACTGGGGTTATGGGTTCTTGGGAGGAAGACCATAGAGGTGAAGTGATATTGTCATTATATCACATCAAGAGTACATAATATCAACATGATTTATTGCTGCTAGTGTTAAGCTTAATCACTCGGTTGAGGTAGTATTTGTCAGGATTCGCCACTATAAAATTACTATTTCCCCCTTTTCCAGATTCTTCTCTTTGGAAGGAAGTAACTATGGGCAGCCCACACTTAAGAAGAAGTGGGAAGTTATGTTTCATCTTATTCGGGATGGTTTACATGGGAGATTTGTCTCTTCTCCATTATTTATTTATTCAATCATTTATATCAGGATTCATGGATATTTTATACTTTAGATCATACATTAATACTACTTTATTTTTTTGCTCAAATTGTTCTAACTTTGGCCATTAGTAGCCCTTTCAGTTTGTTCCTCTGTCATTTTCACAATCTCCATGATTGAGAGTTTATGTTGTTGTTGTTTGTTTATTTTTGTCTATTTATTTTGGTACTTACTTTCTGGCTCTATAAGACGCTCTGGACATACATTGTATTTTCCCTGACCCACTACTAGGACCAGCCATTTCTCTAAAGAACCCTGGTTCCTTTTATTGGACAATGGTACCAGAAACCAAGATCTGGATATTAGGTGTGCTCCTTGTTACTGGAGAGTCTCTCAGCTGACAGAGTGAAGAAATATACCTGTTTCTATACTAAGATATGTACATACGTATCTATAAATATTTCTGTATGTAACCATCTGTATCTATATTAAATTAATCCTGGGTTCATGCTGACATCTCCAACTATAATCCATTACCACATGGATCATTCTAGCATCCTCCCATTGCTTATCTGTAACCTCCCAATCCAAGAACAGAAAACTTAACTCTATTGGTTGCTTTTTCATTTTATTCATAGCATCATTGGTGAGTAGAACGTTTTAAATTTGATGATGTCTAATTTGTGATTTTTTTCTTTTATTTTCAGTGCTTTGTTTCTTTAAGAAATACTTGCCTAACACAAGGTCATGAAGTTATTCTCCTGTGTTTTCTTCTAGAAATTTGGTAGTTTTAGCTTTTATGTTTAGGTCTGTGATCTCCCTAGAATTAATTTTTGTGTGATGTCTCCAATTTTTTTCTCACCTTTCTCACTGGTCCAGCATCACATATAAATGAGACGTGTAAGTGTGGCTGTTAGTGAGAAGAGTTCCCTCTGCAAACCCTCAAGTAATTTTCTGAGTTAACTAAAACTGTAGTACTTTGGTGCACTAAGAAATATATAACAAAACATAACATACAGGAAGGACACAACATTGCATGTGCAATCTGTTTAGCAACAAGGCTGAAATTGGCAATCTTAGTGAAAATAATTTCAGCTGAAAAACTGTGGCAGGAAACCATACTGGAATGAGTTGAAGCTTCACTGGGAATTACTGAAACACAGGCAGAGAGTATAAGTGACAAATCAGCTTTTAGTGATGAAAGGACTTTGGAGATTAATGACTTGTGTTAGATCCCACAGCTAATTAAGTAGCAGAGTCAGAAAATATGGCTTATTTCAATGTTGATTTGAGAATGGAAAAGCACATAGGCTTTGGACTCAAATAGATGGGGTTTAAAATTGCAGCTTCACATTGGTCAAGTTCTCTGACTCTCCATTTCCTTATCTACCTCTTAGGAATGTTGGGAAGATTAAATAAAATAATTAGTTCCAGTTCTGCTTCCTACCAAGATGCTGACAAAGCAAAATTGCTGGCTCTCTCCTCCAAGATCAACCTCAAAGGAGCCACAGAGGAGGAAAATATGCCAAGGTACCTAGTAAACACCAAATACCAAGGAAATAGAAATTTGGGGGGCAGTGTGGATCTTCTGAACTGGTGTTTATGAGAAGATGGATATAGCTTGGGGCAGAAGGCAGTGGAGGATAAAATAGGAAATTATTAGAATTTGGCTTCATTTCTCCTCTGCCATGCTCTTGGGACAAAATGAGCCTGCTCTTATATAGCAGCAAATAAGATCTCTTGGAGATACCTAGAGAAAAATAAAAATAGATATTTGAAAGTAAGAAAATATGTTAGAAATATTTGTTGCTGTTTAAAAACTGCAAAGAAGAAAAGAAAGGGAACATATATTCACAATAACCTAGGATGAAAGTCTCTAGATAATATCAAGATATGGAAGATGAGAGTAAAGAGAAAACAGGTATAAGAGGCTATACTAAAATTCTCATCTAATAAGGGGCTTTTACATATGGTACTTTTGTAAAAGTAGGACACAGAAAATGGGATAAACTGAAATTACAAATTAAAATGATAGAAAAAGTTATAAATATATCAAAAATTACAGTAAGTATAAATGGAATAAACTCACCAGTCAGAAGATAGATTGGATTTTAAAGATCAAATACGTGCTGTTTGTAAGATATATACTCAAAGCACATGGATATAGAGTGAAAAATAAAGGAATGGTGTATATTATGTCAGGCAAATACTAACCAAAAAGAAAGCTGATGAACTGTTAGGGATGGATACAGTCACAGTGTCATGACAAAAGGTTCTGTTCGCCAAGGTAGAGCAATTTGAAACACGTATACATCTGATAAAATAGATTCACAATGGATGAAGTAAAAGTTTATAGAACTACAGAAAAAAACTGATAAACCCACTTTATTGTAAGTGATTCAACACACCGCTGTCATTATTGATAGACCAAACAGACAAAATATTAGCAAGGATATGTGGAAGATCTGATCAAAATAATTCACAAACTTGACCAAATGAACAAGGAACAATCAGAGAATACGTATTTGTCTCAAGTACACATGGAACAGTTGCAAATGATCACATACTAGGCCATGAAGAAAACTTCAACAAACTTCAAAGAATAGATATCCTATAAAGTTAGAGCAAAAAGTAAACTAAAAAATTCCTGTTAAATAACTTGTTTTGAGGCACCTGACTGGCTCAGTCCATACAGCATGCAACTCTTGATCTTGGGGTTGTAAGTTTGAGCCCCATATTGGGTGTAGAGGTTACTTAAAAATAGAATCTTTAGGGGCACCTGGGTGACTCAGTCAGTTGAGCATCCAACTTGGTTTCCACTCATGTGGTGTGCGAATAGTATGGAGCCTACTTGGGATTCTCTCTCTCTCTCTCTCTCTCTCTCTCTCTCTCTCTGCCCCTCACTTTCTCTCTTTTTCAAAATAAATAAATAAACTTAAAAAAATAAAATATTAAAAAATAACCCTTGGTTTGAGAAGAACTTATGATGGAAATTTAGAAATGCCTAAAACTAAATGGTAATGAAAACAATTCAATCAAAATTTGTAGAAGAAAGAAAAATGGGTGCTTTGAGAGAAATTTTGAGCCTTACATGCCTAGGGTAGAAAAAAAGAAAATCTCAAAATTAATAAGCTATGTGTTCCTGTTAGGAAACTAGAAAGAAAACAACAAAGCCAAAGAAAATAGAAGGAAACAGGGGCATCTGGCCAGCTCAGAGAAACATGAGACTCTTGGTCTTGAGGTCATGAGTTTGAGCCCTATGTTGGTTGTAGAGGTTACTAAAGGAAAATAAATAAACTTAAAAGGAAAAGAGAAAATATGGGGCACCTGGGTGGCTCAGTCAGTTAAATGTCCGGCTTTGGCTCAGGTCATGATCTTTCGGTCCGTGAGTTTGAGCTTCACGTTGGGCTCTGTGCTGACAGCTCAGAGCCTGGAGTCTCCTTTGGATTCTGTATCTCTTTCTCTCTCTGCCCCTCCCTACTTACTCTCTCTCTCTTTCAAAAATAAATAAACATTAAAAAAGAAAATAGAAATAATGAAAGAAAAAGTGAAAGCAATGAAAAAGAAGGCAAAGGTACAATAAGAAAATCAACACCATTAAAAAAAAATCAACATAGTTAAAACTTGATTCTTTGTAAAAATTAGCATAGATAAAACAATAAGATTGATTTAAAAAAGACACACAAATAATGTTATGAATGAGAATATACAAAAGGGACTATACCAGTTATCTACTGCTGTGTAACAAATTATCCTAAAGTTTGTATCATAAAACAATATCCACTTTATTTGTTCTTGAGTCAATGGTTCAGGAATTTGGGCAAATATCAGTGGGACAGTTCACCTCTGCTTCATGTCTGTGGTTTCAGTTATATTTCTTAAATGTTTTCCATTGCACAGACGTAAGGGTAGAGAAGTATGGGTGGTATCTCCAGTGGTCTGAGGAAGCAGCCCAGAGTGGTGTATCACATTCTAAAGTTAGTCAAACTCCCATGGTTTTCCTTAAAAGTCATCTTGAAGCATTTTTCTTCATAAAATGTGAAGTCCATATGGAATTTATTTTAATATTAAAGTGGTGTGTTACTCTTGAAATCTTCAGCAAATGTAGATACCCCAGGAGGAAGCCCCATAATTTTCCTGTGATTAGGTGGATGAGATGTTTATCTTTGGGCAAATGATACCTGAACCTTCGTGGTTCTGAACCTTCGTTTTCCCATATACAAATCATGGGAGTATTAATGTCTCTCTACATACACACTGGACAGAGTTGTGTTGAAAGTGAAATGGAAATAATGCATGTGAGAGGTGCCTGGGTGGCTCAGTCAGTTGGGTATCTGACTCTCGATCTCAGCTCAGGTCTTGATCTCAGGGTCATGGAGTCAAGTCCACACTGGGCCCTGTGCTGGGCATGGAACCTACTTTAAAAAAAAAAATGTATGTGAAAATGTTCTGAAAACTCTAAAGTTCTATATAGATAAAACCTGCTTTTGTTGTGAAAGTATTTTTAATTGGCAAAAAAAAAAAAAAAAAGAAAAGAAAGTGATGTTTATAAAATTACAATCTATTTACTCTATATTCACAAAATGAGTAGGTAGGCTCTTCTGATACAGTGTCTTTGGGAGATCTATGTTTTTTAAGAGTGGGGCACCTGGGTGGCTCAGTCAGTTAAGCATCCGACTTCAGCTCAGGTCATGATCTCGTGGTCCATGGGTTCAAGCCCCACGTTGGTCTCTGTGTTGACAGCTCAGAGCTTGAAGCCTGCTTGGGATTCTGTGTCTCCCTCTCTCTGCCCCTCCCCCACTCACGCTGTCTCTGTCTCTCAAAAATGATTTAATGTTAAAAAAAATTAAGAGTGATTGAGAGTAATTATTCCTTTTAACAAATTCGTAAACCATGCTAGTAGTTTCAACAAATGAGATAGGGATAGAAGGGAATAGAACATCTGGAACAAAATGAGTTGTTGGATTTATATGAAATTTTATTTATCTGTGTTCTGTTTAAGCATTTCTAGGTTAAACTGCATAAATTGGCAAAGATTTCTCAGTTAGTTGAGATTTTTACCATCAGGGGGACACCATCTTCCCAGTTAAAGAAATATTTTTAAGTTAATAAGTACAAGTCTGCAAATTACTGTTCTTTCTATAAACCTTAACTGTGTAACATTTATGATACATTCTAAATTAAAATAATGATGACCTAAAATCAGAATGATATCTCAGTATTAAAAATTAATGAATCAGCAGTTTTTGTAATTTCAGAAATCCTGAAATAAAAAACTGTCAAGAAAAAGGCTTTAGAAAAGAGGTCATGGTGTCACTTAAAAATATAACAAAATTCCAAAAATAAAATAAATTAAAATAAAATAAAAAATATGTCAAAATTCCATTACTATATATTTTAGGGTAAATGAATACACATATGCAGAAGAAAGAATTCTATAAATAAATTGGTGATTTTCTTCTATGTGGCAGGAAATCATGCCAAGATCATATTTATAACAATGAATTCAGGTGTGTAAATGGGGAATTACTTTTACATAGCTGATGACACTGTAAATTAATATAATCTTTTTAGAAAGTACTTGGACAGTATGTGCTAAGAACCATAAAAACTTCAGAGCCTTTTGACCCCAAAATGCCATATCTGATGATTTATCACAAAATCATATGCTTAAAGATGTTCAGCAGTTTCCAGACAATGAAAAACTGTAAGCAATTTAAATGTCAACAATGGGAGAATGGTTTAGTAAACAGTCTAATATGTTTGATGGCATAACATGCAATCACTAAAAACATAACTATGAAAGCCAAACATCATAGAAAAATGCATGTGACGTAACGTTAGTGTTAATGAAATGTACAACGCTTGTTCACTGTTGAAAAACTGGACAGGAATATAGCAAAATTATGGCCATGTTAAAGAGGAGATGGAGAAGGTTTTTTTCTTTCCTCTTTTCTTCAAAATGTTTAATAGCAAGATGCTGTTTCTTTACAATTACAAATGTGTTAAATTATTTTCACAATGTCAATCTTAAGAAAGATCAGAGACTATAAGTTTTAGACATGTTCAGTGGTTATTTGGAGGCTTGGAGAAGATAAGATCTCAATGTGTTGATATAGTTTGGAAAGTGGAGCATTTGTTCCTCCACTCCACTTGCATACTATTTTTAATGCCCTAAAAGGGTATTGATCAAATGGTAAAGAGTTGCAGTGTAGGAGTATTGATCAAGTGGTAAAGAGTGGTAGTGTAGGAGTCCTGACAGCACTGACTCCGTCTTTGGCCCTCCATCTTGTCCATGCCCTGAAATGACCTCCCTCAGGCCTTTGTGTTCCAGGTCCCTGGGGGTTAATGTAAGCCCTGACCGCAAGGCCGGAAGCCTTGTTCTGATCTTCCCTAAACTGGCACACAAAAGGTGCCACTTTAGGTAACTATCCTGTGACCTTACCACCGTGCCCTTCCCTCTATAAACGCTGGGGATTAAGGTCAGGACTGGACAGAGCATAACTGAGTGGAGCTTGGATCATTTGTCCACTGGATTCCACCTCACCCCCATTCCAACCCCCGTCTCTAAGTTACCCTGGATGAAAGTCTAAACTGGATGGAATGGCTTGCATCATTTTTCAGTCTCAAAGTACCTTGCTGGAGACTGGAGGATACTTCTTGGAGTTTGGAGGATATTTTACTGTCCCTGCTCTACCTTCTAATAGGGAGGATGGTGGGGAGGAGCTCAACAACCCACAATTAACCAAATTGTAGCATTAATTTGTATTTATTTACCTTAAAAAAATTGGTTATAAATGGGGCACCTGGGTGGCTCAGTCAGTTAAGCATCCAACTTCGGCTCAGCTCATGATCTCATGGTTCGTGAGTTCAAAAGAAAGATGGGAAAGTACTATCAAAGTAATGAAAATTTTTCAAAAGCAGAATCCAGAACTATAGAGTTTTAATCCAGTTTTGGAAAATAAAATATCTATACTTAATTATAACGATTGCTCTTGGTTAATAAGCTCTTTCTATGCTGCAGTCACTGTTTTGAAAGTGCTTTACCCATTTAATCCTCACAAGAACCTTATGAGGTAGCTAGGGTTAGGAAACTGAGAAACAGAGGAGTAAGTCATTTGCCTTGAAGTAACCTCCCCCAGGTCACACAGAGAAAGTGGACAAAGAAAAAGTATTTGAAGGAAATGCCAGAATTCTAGATCCAGAGGTAATTTTCATTTTCTTCTTTGCTTACATATTTTCCTAATTTTTCTGCAATGAGCCCTAAATCAGTTTGTAATATAAAATTGTTTAAAAATAAGATATTCAAGTTTTACAGTCAATAAAATTGCTCAATAAAATAGTAAATGGAGTGCTGCAAGCCAATGTATTTCAGTGAACATGCAAAGAGCATTTGTATTGACTATTTGATAGTTTCTTATAGTTTAAATGGGAACATGAAATGATGTCAGAGTATTCCTTTCAGTGACCTTAAAATCCTTAGGCTTGCATTTGGAGCCCATTTCACACGCACCCCCCCCCCCCACACACACACCATGGGAACACATGCTATATAAAATGTAACTTTACACAAAACTTCTTCAGGGTAAATCTAATACATTTTAATATAATCCTGACCTAAAACAGAGCACTGCAGGGTCAGCAGTCTGCTACTGTAACTGGTTTTTTACTCCAAGTCCCCACTTTAAAGCCACCTTACTGGCCCATCTTAAAGGGATAGCCCTTCTTAATGTCTTGACTACTTGACTACAAATTTGAATCCACACCTCTCTGACTTCAGTGTTTATGCTCTTTCTAGAATACCATGCTGTCTCTCAAAAAGATCATACCAATGCTTTTCGTTGGCTTCTCGTATTCTGAAAATTAAAGATGTTCGTGCAATATTGAAGTAAATGTCAGGGTACACCTCAGAAAACATGCCAGTTGAAATGATTTACCAATGATTCATATTTAGTGAAAGATAGAACTGAGATATGAATGTGGGTCTACTTTTCCCCCTGTTAAGTCATCATGAGTTACAAACATGCCTGATCTCTGAGGCCTTATCCTAACAGACTGAGGTAGACAGGAAGCCTGCTCCTAATCTGGCAAAAGTCTTTAATGCTGACTCAGGGTACTTCTAATTATTTCTATCCCAGGGAACCTGAAGTGTATCTTATTGTAATGGTATCCAATTTCAGGAAGAGCTTTGAAAAACTTCTTCATAATTCCTTTATGCTATTAGTGATATACTTGGAAGTAGGAGAGAATGCTTCTGGTTCACAATGATGAAGGAATCCCTGCTAAGGGGAGAAAACAGGGCTGATCAGCAGCCCTGAGCTTCATTTTAAGGTGGCTAAGCCTGCCCTGCAGCTGAAGAGAAAAACTGGAATCTAAGAAAATAAGAGTTAATTTAGTGTGGCAGAGAATTTGTGGTTTCCAAAAAAAGGAGGGAGTAGTGTGGGGTCTCCCGATTGGGTGGGGACCACCAAATGTGGGATGACTCGATGTAGTGGAGGCTGGTGGCAAGGGCAGTGAAAGAATTTACAGAAGGCAGAACAAAGGAGTTAGAAGTTTATTGAACACACTGCAAGGGAGCAGCAGGCAGGACAACAAAGCAGAGACTGTCTGCCAAGAGGCAGTGTGTGTGAGGGGGAACTGTAGTTAAAAGAGGCAGGTGAGATGGGGTGCCTGGGTGGCACAGTCGGTTAAGCAGCGGACTCTAGGCTTAGGTCTCGATCTCACAGTGAGCTTGAGCCCCGCATCAGGCTCTGCGCTGATGGTGTGGAGCCTGCTTAGGATCCTGTCTCTCATTCTCTTCTGCCCCTTCCCTGTTTGTGCTCGTGCACATGCGCTCTCTCTCTCTCTCTCTCTCAAAATAAATAAACATTAAACATTTTTAAAATAAAAAGAGGAAGGTAAGGAAGTATGGGAACATATGGAATTCTCCTTTTTTGGTAACGGTGTCCGTGTAAGTAACCCATTGGTCAGCTAGGGCTTATGGCTATTTTGAGGTGGGTCACCTAATGGGCCTGTTGGCATTCAGCTGGGTGGTCACTGTGGGCCCTTCTACCTTAGTCAGGTTTCCATTGCTCAAGTTGGTTGCCTACAAGTGGCCTCTAGAAATAGGGAGAAAAAAGAGCTAAGGATAATTTTGAACCTGTAAAATCTGCTTTTGTTAGTTACTGTCAAGGGCATGGTAATGAGAAATCTTATTCTCTAAAATCCTAGACCTGAGCTGTCCAAAGTGGTTGCCACCAGCCACATGCAGCTTTTGCACACCTGAACTGGTAACTGGGGTGACTAAGAAATGAATTTTTAATTTTACTTAATCTCGAGTAGTTTAAATTTAAATTTGCGAATTCATACTTCATCCAATTATTACAAAGCTGTTAGATATGTTTGTAACAACTTGGGTATGTGGATATGCTTTCCAACTATAAGTTTTATGGCATCTAAATACAGATCAAGCTTTCCAATGAAAATGTAAAGTCCAAATTGAGAGCTGCTATCCTGGACTCAAGAGATGAGGTACAAAAAAGTAAAATATCTAATATTCTGTGTTGAAATATTTCAGATAAATTGTGGGTATATTGAGTTAAAACCTATTACTAACATTAATTTCACCTGTTTCTTTTTTAATGTGGCTATTAGAAAATTTTAAATTGCATGTATGACTTGCATTACATTTCTATTTGAAGATGCTGTCATATTATAAATATGATATGTTGCTATTTGAAATATCAGTGAGAATGGTATGTCTCATTCCCACTCAGGAGATCTGAGCCCTGGGGTGCCTGGATGGCTCAGTCAGTTAAGTGTCTGACTTACTTTTGGCTAAAGTGATGATCTCACAGTTCATGAATTTGAGCCCTGCCTTAGGCTCTGTGCTTATAGTGTGGAGCCTGCTTAGAATTCTCTCCCTCTCCCTCTGTCCCTCTCCTGCTCTCTCTCATTCAACAAAAATAAATAAAGTTAAAAAAAAAATCTGAGTTCTGTGGGTTACTTTAACCCAGGGAAGCAGCCTCAGTTTCCAACCAAGAGCTTCAAATAAGAGGTTTTTAAATTGTAGTTTAAAAGGAAACAGGTAATCAGGGTAGAATATTCCTAACAGAACTTCAAAAATGTTTCCAAGGGAAGGCCAAGGCCATGTAAACAATGTTTCTCCTCTGGCTATCAAGCCCCGTCCTTTGGAGTGGTTACTGGTTGTTTTGTTTTTTGTTTTTTTAACCAGTGATATCCATTGTTCTGCTTTGTTCCTGTTGCCTCCAGAACAAAGATTACAGAGAAACCTCAGTTGCTAAACTGTCCCTGCTTCATGACATCACACATTCAGAGCTGATCCCCACTTATCCTATTCCCTCTTCAGAATTCGTCAACACCAGGCTCCAACACTAAGGTAAGCTCCTCCCAAGTGTCTTGTGCCCAGACATCCCAGGGTCCAGGAGAGGCCTTATGCTCCTCTTGTAGTAGCAGCAGGTAAATACACCAAACTTTAAGTACAAGTGTGTTTCTGGTGGTCTTCATCTGATGGGCTTTATCTTGACATGGAGTCTTGAAATCTTGAAATTGATTACCATAAAGGAGCAAGACAAATCGTTCATTGATTCCAGAAAAATCTATAATGTAAAGGATAGAAAGCAGTTTTAGAGTCCAACCAACAAGGGTCTAGTCCTGGAGCTGCTCAGTTTCTGTTCTCAAACTTCATTAATGTGGGTAATAATCAAAACATCTATTTCATAAGGTGGTAATGATATAATGAAATACCCTACCTAGAAAGCTTGGCATAGCTGCTGGCATACATCGAGCACTTTATTAAAAAAAAAAATTTTTTTTTTAAAGGTTTGCTTATTTCTGAGAGAGAGAGTGCAAGCGGAGGAGGGACAGAGAAAGAGGGAAACACAGAATCTTAAGCAGGCTCTAGGCTCTAAGCTGTCAGCACAGAGCCCAACATGGGGCTCGAACCCACAAGCTGTGAGATCATGACTTGAGCCAAAGTCAGTCGCTTAACCACTTAACTGACACCCAGGCACCCCTAGTGTGAGCACTTTAAAATGGTAATTACTGTTAGCTGACCACAAAGAGGAAAGTTAGCATGATGACCAAATCCTGTGTTCTCTGCACCAGGTCTGTTTCTGGCAAGACAGGAAGTGGGGGCTGGGTGGTAAATGGAACTTAATTAATCAATTTGCCTGAACAGCAAAAGCTAAAGGAAGGTAAAAGGGGCTCTAAATTCTCCATTGGAACCAAAAGATGAAGTAATTGCAGATAAAGCATTCTCCTTTTTAAAAATTTGTTCTGTTTTCTCATGCTTTGAAGATGCTCTTATACTTTATATACCTAATAAACTTTTAATGCCTAGTGGCCCAAGCCTTGGAATAGCAGGCTACCATGATGAGAAAAGGGTAGTAGTGAAAAGAGTGTGGGCTTTGGCCCTGCAGACATGGGTTTAAATGCCAATACTATCATTTTTTTAATCCATAGGTTGAAGGCTACATATGGCATTGGTCAAGAGACTTCTTCCCGAGCCTCCTTTTGATAACAGCATCTTCCTCATAGAATTTTAAGATAAATTAAAGTACAAATAACAGATTTTCCATAAATGGTAATTTAAAATATTAACAATGTCAACAACAATAATAACTATATCCTTGGATCTACCAATAGAAACTATGTACATTTCTAATTAAAATATTGAGAAATGGGGGAGCCTGGATGGCTTAGTCAGTTAAGCAACTTGATTTCGGCTCAGATCATCATCCTGCAGTTCATGCATTCAAGCCCCATGTCGGTCTCTGTTCAGACAGTGCCAAACCTATTTGGGATCCTCTCTCTCCTTCTCTCTCTGCTCTTCCCCTGCTCGCATGCTCTCACTCTCAAAATAAATAAATAAACTGAAATAAACTAAACTAAACTAAACTAAAATATTGAGAAATGAGAGGTGCCTGGCGAGCTCACTTGGTTGAGCGTCCGACTTCAGCTCAGGTCATGATCTCATTGCTGGTGGGTTTGAGCCTGCATTGGGCTCTGTGCTGACAGCTCAGAGCCTGGAGCCTGCTTCGGATTCTGTATCTCTCTCTCTCTCTCTTTCTGCCCCTCCCCCGCTCATGCTTTGTCTCTCTCTCTCTCTCTCTCCCTCTCAAAAAAAAAAAGCATTTAAAACATGTTTTTAAAAAATTGAGCAATGAAGAGCAAGAGGTATTGCTATCAAAAATTAGTAAAAATGACAAAATTTAATGTTGGTCACAACTATAAATTGGGAGAGTCTTTCTAGAAAACAAGCATAAAAGATGTTTCCTAATCAGTTTCTTGTGGTAAAAGATGGGTAAGATTTTCCTTAATTCACAACACTGTAAGCCATTACTTTCAGTCAGCATTCCGCCCCCCCAAATGTCCATTTTGAGATTTAAAGAAAGTTGAACCCCTTCAAACTTTTCTTTTCTCCTCCACTTATTGCTGCTTTCTTATACCAATCATTAAAGGCTGTTGATGATTCTTCCCTCATAAAATGGTCTTAGAAAACAGCAGAAATGCAAGAAATACGTTGATTGACACTTTTACTATGTAGATGTTCAATATAAAGTGACAAAGAAATCATTTTTTTTATGCTGCTGTGAATTCATTTCAAAATGACTGAAAACACTTTTCAAATTTTCTGTAAAACTTAAGCACACACCTCTAAAATTATCTATGAAAATGTATAAATACAGCAGTGACATATTACAATTATTTAAAAGTTAGACACACGTATTAACAAAGCCTGGAAGGAACGGTGTGATGTGGCAAGATTGTACAGAGCTTTCTTGTATTTTAATTCTTACTGGTGTTGTAATAATAGTTTTTATACAACAAATAATAGTTTAAAAATTCTTGTGAATAGCTCAATCTAACTATATGTCCCTGAAGATCTAATTAAATGTTAAAAGCTTCAGTTATTTAAAAAAAACATATCTGTAAAACCCACTTCTTTCTTTAAAAGAAAATGTTTTACTTGCTGCATAATTTATTGAATTTTATATATGTTATAGATTACAAATTAACCATTTTCTTCTTAGCTAGGTAAGCTATTTTTAATTTTCCCATTATACATAATCCTTTAATTAACATATTTTAAAATGTCAAGTTTTGTTCAAGCTTTTCTTTTATATCACAACATTCCCCCCCCCCCTTATTTCCCTAGTCTTTACAATGGGGGAAACAGTGATATAATTTTTTAAAACTGTTTTTAAAACTGAAATAAGTAAAAATACTTGTTAAACAATGCAAAATGTATGCATTTACACCGCCACCTGTCACTCCTCGCCACTGCCACTTCCTTGTGAGTGTGATTCCTTTCAGTGTGACCACATTTCTGGTTATTTCCTGGGAGAGAATCCCAGTGGGGGAACTACTGAGCATCAAGGGCTCCAATAATTTAGAAATTATAGAAACATTAAAGGAAATCATTTGTGGCAAAATAGTAAAATTGAAATACCATAGATGTACAATGAGAAACATTTGCACAAAAGAAGATAAAGATAAAGATAAAAGTAATGGAGTGGTGAAATGTTTGCAATTAATATGTCAGATAGACATTTGGTATCTAAAAGGGGACTGATAATAAATTTCTGTGGACAATAACTAGCATCCAGTAAGTAAGTAACTATTTTACAGAAGTAAATGAGAGCTAGGGGTAAAGGAATTTGCCCAGTTCCTGAAGGGATTTACACTCTGATGCCTGTGCTAAGTCTATATTCTTGATGACTATAATATATACTTTCTTGTATTCAGGACTAATGTGTATGTGTTACATGAAGTTGAGATTTCATGACTAAATATGTAATGTGATTTATATTGATAGAGAGTATATATAGGAACTGTGATTGAACTTAACAGAATGCTGGAATAGATTATTAGAAATGGTTTTACTGGATGAATTTTTCTGTGACTCTGATAATGAAATGTTGAGTGATTTCTTCTTTTGAAAGACTCCATGCTCATTAACCCTGCCTTGTCACTCTCATTAATTTTTGTTAGTGTTTCATTCTAGTTGTTTCCCAAGTGTTTCTTTTTGGGTAAATTATTTGTGCATCTGTATAAAACTAAGGAGACTTGTTTACTTGTTTGTTTTGTTTTTTTTGAGAGAGAGAGAGAGAGAGAGAGAGAGAATGGGGAGGGGCAGAGAGAGAGGGAGAGAGAATCCCAAGCAGGCTCTGTGCTGACAGCAATGAGAGGCTCAAACTCACAGACCCAGAGATCATGACCTGATCCAAAATCGGACACTTAAATGACTGAGCCACCCAGACACCCTGAGAATATTACTCTTCTTTCTACTTCCATGTCCCAATTTTTCTCAGCTATATTAATGTGCCTGAGTAATACTGTATAATATTAACTTGTTTTTTCCCTTTTCCATTTCTCCATTTAAGCAAGTTATGGGCTCTGAATGTTATCACTTCAGGGGAGGCATAGGACAGAGAGGAAAGCAGACTTAACCTGTAAAATTTTTCCTGGCTTTTATTTTCCATAAGCCTAAACTCATTGAGTTGCATAGGGTTTGAGAAAGGGAGCTTGATGACTTACAGAAAGAAGAGGTGGGAGAGGCTTCTCCCTGAGATTTCATGAAGGTGGTAGTGAGAAGCTGTGTGAGACTCAAACACTGCTCCATGGTGGAGCCCTGGGAGGGTGGCATCAGATATATAGGAAAGGCAGGACACTGGCACAAGCTTCTCAACCTCAGCTAGGACTCCCATACCACATGTGGGACCCCAAAAGAGCAGGGATCTGCTGCATGGGAAACAACCATTTGTTGAGGCTCTGAGTTACCTGAGTACAGATTACTGATGACTAGAGTGTCATCAGTAACTGTGGCCTTGGTAACTGTGTCTTTTGGGACCCAGGGGAGAGAAATCTCAAAAATGTTTGTGTTTACATTTCCCATCAAGCAGGTCTCAGAGGGAAGGTGGGGGGAATAAAGAGGATATTCCCCAGAGGCAGACATTGAATTGAAGTGTAGGAAATAAAGTGTTATTTCTTACATACTTGAATTTGTTGGCTGAGGTTTATACCCTGCCACGTGATTTTTAAATTGTTAAGGCTTATGACATTCACATGCTACTCTGTAATATGTCTCCTGTACTTTGCTCATTGTTTGGTACCCCAAAATGAAGCCAATAAACCGTATGTATGATGTTATGATTACATACGTATTATTAACTATAAGCCAAATATTGTGATTGGACTAATTTAGAAGGAAACCAAATCCTATGACATTAAAACTTTGCTGCTTAAATCTTTCCTTCCTTTTTTTCTGGTTCTACTTAGTTGACATCATTATTGTATAACCTGATGCCTTGGATTCCTATTTTTGTGCTGAAGGATTTCCTCTAGTAATTTTTCAGGTAGGGAGTATGAATGGTAGATGTTTTGTTCCCAGATGTCTTTATTTTGTCCTCATGCTTAATTAACAATAAAGCTAATTTTTTTTAAAAAAATCTTCCTTTAGACCTTTAAGACATTACTTCACTTTCTTCTATATTCTTACTTTTTGTCCACTTTCTCTAACAGATTAAGGGAAGTAAATTAAAGTCTCTATCCTCTAGCATGTTTCTATTTTGCCTTGTATCTGCTATAGTTTTTGCTTTATGACTATTGGTGCTATGTTATTTGGTGTATAGATTTTATATTTTCATTGTGAATTCTGCCTTTATTATTATGAAGTATCTTGTTTAATGCTTTTTTGGTACAAATTATTAAGTTACGGCAAGTCTTAAGTTACTGCAAGTCCTTTAAGTTTTCTTAAAGGAAACATCTTTAAGAAACTACACTGAAAGTTGTTCTACAGCCAACTTCTCTCTTTGAATTTGCTGATACTGAGCCTGAATCTTATCTGAGGCTTCTTAGAAGCTGACTGGCCTTTGGCCTAAGATGCAATTTCTTCTCTATTGATTTTTTTTTTTCAGGAAATTCAAATGCATTTGCTTTCTATTTTCCAAGTAGTTCTGGTACACTGATGGTACACTAATTGTTTTCTACTGATATGTTTTTTGAAAACGATCTGTCTTGGAATTTCAGTGGGGGAGGAGGTAGGGTACAGGATGAATCATGTGTCACAGTCTACAACTTGACCTGGAATCTTTCCCATAACAAAATCTTAATAAGCTCCATATTTATAGGAATAAAACATTGTTTGGTGTCCATCCATTTTCTTCTTCTCTCTCTTATTCTTCAACATGCATTGGATGCTGAAATCATTTGATCATCTAATTTATCATCTTTACACTTTCCCTTAATATTTATTAAAATCTTCAGTGCTGGAATTCTCTTTTTTCCCCCCCATAATGAAAATGTTGGAAAGACCTATCTGGATGATGTATATCTAGTGCATTCAAAAATTTCAGTTATATATTTTTTGATATATTAATGTTAGGTAGCCATTTTAAAATGGCATCATTCCAAACAGAATTACAGCAACTTGTAGTCAGAATATAGTACAATAATAAAACATATATCAGTAGGTCCAAAGGTTTGAATAAATTTCTTGCATGTAATTTTATTCTTTTTTTGACTGAAAATGACACTTTCATTTCCCCTAGGAACAAGCTTCTCCTAAAAGGAAATTGTTAAGCTCTAGATCACAGTTTCCCAGTTGTGCTTGAAGGGACCTGGCTGTGTGTGACTAAGTGTTAAAATGAGTAATACCAAGAGTGAGGGTCTAGGGATTCAGAGACAGCTGCCCAGTAAATTCCATGGGAGAACATAGGGTCTAGAGCCTTGGACTGAACCTTTAGAGGGAAAAGACACAGAGGGACAGAAGGAAGACAAAAAGAGTACACAGGCCATATGAGGGTAGAGAGGTGACGATTTCCAAGGTTTTAAGTTCAGGACAATCGGTACAGCGTCATCACCCAAGTGCAGCCATGGCCATCTGTACAATGAACAGGCACACCTCCCAGATGGTGTGGGTTCCATTCCAGACCATAGGCACATCCCTTCTTGGAAATTGGCGAGAGGCAAAGCATAGGAGTCAGTAGAAACAGACTACAGGGTGTGGCTAGAGACAGAAACTCTGAGCCCTGTTCTCCGTCATGCCAGGACAAGGACCAGTTCAGATCAAGCTCTTGTAAATGAACAACCGGAGAAGCAGCAATCTCCTGACAGGAGCACCCAGAGCAGCTGTTCCTCATCTTTGGGTCCTAGAGCTGTGCCATCCAGGGGACTGTCATTTTATTCTTTTTTTTAAAGTATCACTTTATTTATTTATTTGTTTGTTGTTTGTTTTAGAGAGAAAGAGGATGCAAGTGAGCAAGGGGCAGGGAGAGAGAGAGAGAGAGAGAGAGAGAGAGAGAGAGAAGTGGGGCTCGTGTTTACCTGAAGCATGTTCACACCAAGTGGGGCTCGAGCTCACCCGATGTGAGACTTGAACTCACAAACCGAGAGATCATGACCTGAGCTGAAGTCAGATGCTTAATGACTGAGCCACCCAGGCGCCCCCTGTAACTTTATCCTTATAGTTTTTATACATTACCAGCTTCAAGGCATTTCACAGCTAGACGGCTAATAATATTTGCAATAAGTCATTTTTTTCTTAATATGCTAAATATTCAAGCAGAAATTTATATACTCAATTTAACTGTAAATATAAGTGATGTCGTTATCTATATAATCTTAAATCCTCCTTTTGGAAGATAAATCTTTTTTTCTTTTTTAATAGAGACATTAGCTCACCTATTTCAATTGTTAGCCTCATCAGAATCTGTGTAATCACTTTCATTTTAGAAATCTAATTGCTTGAGTCCTTTAAAGGAATCAAGTAGCAGTATGGAGACTCACCACGTGGTGGCAGCCGAAAGCCCAGAAACCAACAGCATAAGTCCTGGATGAAGCATGTGTCCAAAAATTTATGTACAGCTGTCTTGTAGGACTGTAAGACAGTCATATTAAAAGGCAACTGGAAACATTCTATATCTTGATCTGGGTAGTGGTTACATAGGTATATACGTATGTAGAAATTCATCAAGAAATTCATTATGAATTTAAGATCAGTGCATTTTACTATATTTATACCTCAATACAAAATTTAAGTGACTATAAATGAGAACCATTTTATATAAGCCACCTTCAAATTGGTCCTAGTGCTGAACACAACAAAAAATTTCAGAGGGAATACTAAGTATTAGAAATTTCCCTAAATAGTATGAAACTATTTTATGATAGTTGTTTTAGCTTATTACAATAAATGTAAAGGATCCTAAAATTGTCAATTTAAGTTAAGACTGCACCATCAACAAGAAAGCAGTAGCATGGGTGGATAAATCATGGGCATAATCACATTTGAAACACTATAGAGCAATGAGAATTAAGGAAGCATAGCTATGTGGATAAATCTCACAAGCACAATGTTGGGTGAAAGAAACAAGTTGCAAAGATCACTGATATACACTTTTTTTAATGTTTATTTATTTTGAGAGAGAAACAGCGCACAAGCACATGTGTGCATGAGTGGGGGGAGGGGCAGAGAGAGGGGGAAAGAGAGAATTCCAAGCGGGGTTCATGAACCATGAGATCATGACCTGCGCTGAAATCAAGAGGTGGACTCTCAACCAACTGAGCCACCCAGGCGTCTCTGATATATACATTTTTATATTAAGCTCAAAAACAGTCAAAATATATTGTTTATAGATGTGCACATAGGTGGCAAGCCTAAAGAAACATCAGAGATTGATTACAAAAGTCAGGATAGTGGTTACCCTTGAGAGGAGGGAGGAGGATGCCAGCAGAGGAGAGGAACACAGAGTACTTCTAAGGTACTGGCATTGCTCTGCCATATTTCTTAACCTGGGTGGTAATTACACAGGAGTTTACTTTGTACTTGCTCTTTAAGTGTAAAAGAGGTAGATTAAAAAGTGAAAATCCTAGTATCCAAAGTCTATAAAGAATGTATCAAATTTAACATCCAAAAAACAAATAACCCAGTTAAGAAACAGGTGGAAGACATGAATAGACACTTTTCCAAAGAAGATATCCAGATGGCTAACAGACACATGAAAAGATGCTCCACTTCACTCATCATCAGGGAAACACAAATCAAAACCACAATGAGATCCACTTCACACCTGTCAGAATGGCTGAAATGAACCACATAGGAAACAACAGGTATTGATGAGGATATGGAGAAAGGGGAACCTTCTTGTACTGTAGGCGGGAATGCAAACTGGTGTAGCCACTCTGGAAAACAGTATGGAGGTTCCTCAAGAAACTAAAAATAGAACTACCCTACGACCCAGCAATTGTACTACTAGGTATTTACCCAAAGGATACAAAAATACATATTCAAAGGGTTACATGTACCCCAATGTTTATAGCAGCACTATCAACAATAGCCAAACTCTGGAGAGAGCCCAAATGTCCCTCAGCTGATGAATGGATAAAGAAGATGTGGTATATATGCAATGGAATATTACTCAGCCATCAAAAAGAGTGAAATCTTGCCATTTGCAATGATGTGGATGGAGCTAGGATGTATTATGCTAAGCAAAATACATCAATCAGAGAAAGACAAATATCATGTGATTTCACTCATATGTGGAATTTAAGAAACAAAACAGATGGACATAGGGGAAGGGGGAGAAAAGAGAAGAGAGGGAAACAAACCACAAGACACTCTTTTTTGTTTATTTATTTATTTTGAGAGAGACAGAGACAGCGCTAGTAGGGGAGGGACAGAGAGAGAGAGAGAGAGAGAGAGAGAGAGAGAGAGAGAGGGAGAGAGAGAAAGAGAAAGAGAGAATCCCAACCAGGCTCCACACTGTCAGTGAAGAGCCCGATGCGGGACTCGACCCTATGAAACTGTAAGATCATGACCTGAGCTGAAACCAAGAGTCCAATGCTTAACCGACTCAGCCACCCAGGTGTCCCATGAGACTCTTAATGATAGAGAACAAACTGAGGACTGATGAAGGGATGTGGGTGGGAGAAGGGCTAAATGGTGATGGGTATTAAGGAGGACACTTATTGTGATGAGCACTGGGTGTTGTATGTAAGTGATGAATCACTGAATTCTACTCCTGAAACCAATGTTGCACTGTATGTTAACTGAAATCCAAATTTAAAAAAAGGGGGGAAAAGTGAAAATCCAATAATCAGTATTTTATAGTGCAGGAAGCCCAGAAGTTTACCCTTTAGCAAACTGGAAGTAATCACAGGCACCTTGTATTATGTGTGGGGTTGCCAGATTTAGCAAATAAAAACAAGAAACTACAGCAAATAAAAATAAGAAACTACAGCAATAAAAATACAGGATGCTTAGATAAGTGTGAATTTCTGATAATGAATAATTTTTTAGTATAAGTTATCCCCACTTCTGGTCCCATGCAATCTCTGGGACATACTCATGCTGAAAAATAATTCATTGTTTATCTGAAATTACATGTAACTGAGTATCCTGTATTTTGTCTGGCAGACCTAATTATGTGGCAAATTGCACAGGCAGAAGCAGTTCTCAGTGGCCCAGTGAGTGGAGGTCAAAGGAAGGGAAGAGGAGGAAGAAGTAGTTTTTTTTAATTAATTAGGCAATTATTTATTTATTTATTTTTATTTTTTAGAAGTCATAAACTAGCCTGACCCTAAACTCCTATTTAAAGAACAGAGTAATTAAATTTGATGAGTTTACCCATTATTACGATAGTTCAGGTAATGAATCCACATGATGTGTCAAATAATTTCTATCAACAAAAAACAGTATCAGCAAATGTTTAAAAGAGCCATCAGTGTTTTTCTTAGAAATTTCTTAGAAATTTTCTTAGAAATCTCTCACTGCATCAGTCTTTCTTCTGATAACTTTAGATAAAGATATTGTGAAAGTTGCCTGATGCTGATTCTGTGGCTGTTTTTCTAGTTAATAGTCAATGATTAGGAGTGAAGTTGCACGGTAGGTTGTTTTGTTTTCAATGTTTGTTGTTTGTTTGCTTTGAGACAGAGAGCATGTGTGAGGGGAGGGAGAAGCAGAGAGAGAGGACAGAGCAGGCTTTTTGCTATCAGTGTGGAGCCTGATGTGGGGATACCACAAACCGTAAGATCATGACCTGAGCCAAAATCAAGACGCTTAACCTGACTGAGCCACCCAGGCACCCCTGTTTTGTTTTGTTTTTATTCTACAAATATTGTAACAGCTTCCCACGTGCCAGGAAACCATCTTAGACTCAAAGAATGGAATAATGAATGACACAGATATAGTCCCTTCCTATGAAGCTCAAAGTCTAGGTCCTATGGGATGGCAGATAGATAGATGATAGATAGATAGGTAGGTAGGTAGGTAGGTAGGTAGATAGATAGATAGATAGATAGATAGATAGATAGATAGATAGATAGATAGATTATATGCACTGGGTAAAACTTTATCCAGCAATAGTGGATATCTGCTGTTTGCTGCCCAGCATTCCTCTTTATTACGGGAAATCATCCAGATCCCATTCTATCTTATATGGTTTGGGTAGAATTGACCCCAAGCCAATTGCCATGAATTACAATGCTTGATTCAAGGATGGGCATATAATCCAATTAGAATTGACGATCCTTAAAATCCTGTAAGTAAAGGTTTCTGGAAAAGAGAAGCATTCACTCATGCCTTTGCTAACAGCCACCATGTTGCTAACTTTAGGGGAGCCATCCAGATGATCAGGCCATCAGGTATACATTCCCGGAGGGCAGTATTCACATGCACAAAAGATGAAGTCAACACCAGAAAAACCATCGTGGTGCATTGTGGAGCCTTGATTCAAGATAGGCCTGAAACTCCCCACAGATTTTTCAGTTAAATGTAGCCAGTAAATTCATTCACTTCTTAGGACAGTTTGAGTTTCCGTTCTGTCATTTGTAGCAACTAGTCCTTAACTGATGCAGTGAAAGTCTAAGAGGAAATAAAAGGTTTCTTTCCCATTCCCAACCTCCAGTATCACCCCCTAGAGATAATTGCTGTTATATATCTTTCAGACATTTGTTTGCACATATACGTATAATGTATGCCTTTTAATGCAAGTAGGATTTTATTGTACATAGGGTTTCACCACATGGTTTTTGTAAACCTATGTTGTATTGTGGACATCTTCATTTGTCGATGTATAATATTCTGCAAGTTGGATGTATCATCAGTTTAATCTATCTTCCACTGGTGGAAATTTATTTTTTTCCTCAATTTATACACACACACACACACACACACACATAAAGCTTTGTGCATATATGCAACTGTATCCGAGGAAAAATCCTAGGAATGAAATTGTTCTTCCAAAGAGAATGTACATTTAAAAATTTTCCCCTCAGAATGATTATACCAATTCATACTTTTCTCAGAAACACCTGAGAATGTTTCTCCTCATCATTGCTAACAGTATTTTGTCAAATTTAAAACATTCTGCCAGTATGATAGTGAAAAGTAGTATTGTTTTCTTGATTTGCATTTATTCCATGAGTATATACACATAGAGACCCATACATGTTTAGGCTCTTTTATACGTTTGTTAACTATCGTCCTATAAATTCCCCATTTCACATCCTTTTTCTATTTTTTTTTTAATTGGGTCATTTGTTTACCTCATTGATTTGTTTTTATATAGTAAGAAAATAGATCCTTTTATCATACGTGTTTTAAATTAAAATTTTCTTTCATGTTTATTTATTTTTTGAGAGAGATAGAGTGTGAATGAGGGACGTGCAGAGAGAGGGAGACACAGAATCTGAAGCAGGCTGCAGGCTTTGAGCTGTCAGCACAGAGCCCGACACCGGGCTTGGACTCATGAGCTGTGAGATCATGACCTAAGCCAATGGCCGCTTAACTGACTGAGCCAACCAGGCACCCCATCATACATGTTTTAAATATATTTTTCCCAAGATTGTTGTTTGTGCTTTAACATTACTTTATTTCTTTACTTCTTTTTTTTTTTTTTTTAAGTATAACATTTCAAGCATACAGGAAACAGGAAAGAATTATATAATGGAGCACCTATGTGCCCACTATCCTGTTTTAAAATGTTACCATTTTGCAATATTTGCTTCACCTTTTTTTTTCTTTAAAAAAATGAAATGTTACAGATTAATTGAAGCTTCTTTTATATTTCCACTGATCTGGTTCCTGTCCATCTCTCTCCAGAGGTAATCACTGCCCTGAAGGCAACGTGCATGTTTTTGGAGACTATATATCTTAAAAAACTCCTTGCATGCAGCGAAGGTTTAAATATTTTCTTGTCTCTCAGAAAAAAAAAGACAGCAATAACAATTGATTGTTAATGGTTGTTCTCAAGTGTTACTAGAATTTGCAGACATCTTTCTAAGAGACATTAATTTCACATTATTGCAACAAGAAGGCTTGCAAAGATCCCATGAGAAGCTGTTCACAAACTGTGCCAGCCTTCTGATTAATGTTGCTAATAAAACAAAGAAGAATCTGCCCATCAAAGTTACCTCAAATGAGGTCACTGAGTTATGACAGGATATATTTACTATAATTTATTTTTACCCCAGAAGAGGTTATTTTTAAAAAGGCTGTAATCCCTCTTTCTGCTCATTTTGGAACAGACATTAGTTGGGGTCAAAGCCCTTGTGTCTGTTTCCATAAAAGGTGAGCTTGTGGGGGTTGGGTGTGTTCAGATCTGCTTGGACATATGAAAAATGAAGAAATTTCATAAGTAAAGTGATGAAATCAATATGGTTGTGTTTGAACATTGTTGCAGAAAGAATTAAAAGACACTTTAAAAATCTTTGAATAACCTCTAGTCTTTTGATATTCTGAAACATATCTTCATTGCTTATTTTTAAAAGAATCCAAGTTAAACTTAGCCTAAACAAGGGAGTCACCTATGATTTTGACAAGCACTTTAAACGGTATACTTCTGGGGCACCTGGGTAGCTCAGTCAGTTAAACGGCCGACTCTTGATTTCAGCTCAGGTCATGATCTCACAGTTCATGGTTTCAAGCCCTACTTTGGGATTCTGTCTCTCTGCCCCCTCCCCCACTCATGCTCATTCTCTCTCTCTCAAAATAATTTTGTAAAATTGTAAGGTTTATATCAATTGCATGATGCTGTGCATATCATTCTGCAATTTGCCATGGTTGTTCCATGATGACTTCCAAATTTATCCATGATGATACAAATAGATTGAATTTTTCATTTTAACTACTGAATTCTATTCCCTTTCATGAATTTATCTCTCTATTTTATAATTTTTTTAATGGTTTATTTATTTTTGAGAGAGACAGAGTGCAAGTAGGGGAGGGGCAGAGAGAGAGGGAGACACAGAATCTGAAGTAGGCTCCAGGCTTTGAGCTGTCAGCAAAGAGCCCAGTGTGGGGCTTGAACCCATGAACTGTGAGATCATGACCCGAGCCAAAGTGGGACACTTAAGCAACTGAGCCACCCAGGCGTCCCGTCTTTCTATTTTAAAATCAATGAACATGTAGATTATTCTGTTTTTCTTCTAGTAAAAATAATGCTGCATTTGCACATATCTCCTTGTGCACATGGCTGAGAATTTCTCTAGTGTATCTAAGAGGGACCCTGCTGGGCTCTGAGTCCTGCATACCTCCTAATTGAATATTGCCAAATTTCTCTTCAGAATGGTTGTATCATATAGTTTATACTTTTCCCAGCAGTAAATGAAGGTTCCTCTCATGAGGACTCTCATATCCTTTCTGTCTCTGGCATTTTTGTTTTAGAGTTGTACGAATTTGATAATAGTCTAATTTATCAAACACGTAGGCCTTATGACCTATGTGGTGTGTGTGTATGTTGTCATGTTTAGAGGTTTTTTTTTTTGTTATGTTTAGTTTGGCACTAAAGGGTTATTGCAAATACCATTTTGCTGTTAATTGTGTCTCCCAGTGATGAAACTGAAAAAGAATAGTGCTAATAGTCCAGAAATCTGGTAATCCTGCAGCATGATTCTATCTGGATTATACAACGCTTTGCCTGGCTAACAGTAAAGTTATGTAAATTCAGAAAATTGTGATTGGGAAACTGTGCTAACCACTGTTCATTGAGAGGTTTTTGCTCACTGCACAGAGCTGAGTTATGTAATGCAGTATTATTAACTGTATCAGGTCCTGGGTGAATAGTTAATCTGGAGGGTTCCAGGACTAATGTTTCTTTTCCCCAATCTTCCGTGTCCTACTTCTTTTGAATAGTGTTCACTTTCTCTTCCTTACGATCAAATCTTAAAGTTTCAGTAAAGTCCTAGATGTAACAAAGTTCAGGCTAAAAATTTTTGCTGTGTAAGCTTATCCGGGGCATTAAACTTTCTTATACCATCCTAGCTAAAAATAAACTAAAACTCCAAACCAGTAGGATAACCAGATGTGACATCTGCTGAGCCGTCCTGTATAAATAAGCAATAAATTACAGAGTGAACAAGGAATTTGGCAGGTGTGGTAAATCGGGAATGGCTTTTTGACATAAACTGATATTTTTACTTCTGGAACAATCAGGAGCATTTTCTTATTTTACACATTCAGTCTTTTTAAAATAAAACATATTGTTTCATAACAGTATAAAATCTAACAACAGTTTATGATACTATCTCTGGGTGGGTGGGGACTTTTTTCTTTCACCATCTAAATGTCCCTAAATGGAGAATTCTTGCCTCAAGATGTACATTCTACCAAATTATATGCGAAAAATTTTTTAAAAGAGCCCAACTAGTTTAAGAAAGTTTACCTTCTGCATAAGCAAAGTTATTTTGTTTTTAATACTTCATGGTTTTTAGAGGGTGGTCAAGTTTATCCCCTTTGGCCCACACCTGGGTTTTTAATAAGAGTTTAAAGAAAACAAATAAGTCCTCACTCAAGACACATGGAAAGACATCCCTAGTTTACATAGCCTTCTCAGACTCTTATGGTGAAGTATTCATAGTCCTATTCTCTCCACAGTAAACTCCAAGGTGCTCTTGGAGACAATTGTGTTGCAATATCTCCCACTAATTGTTACCTTTGGTTATTTAATTATTGGAGCTCACTGTTTTCATAAATCTATGCCTGCCATTCACCTTCCATCTGACTCCCTGATTTCTGACTCCTACCTTCTAGGTCAGCTCTCAGGTGAAGTGGGTAGATCAGACCCAAAGACGGAAATGGCTGCTGCTTTCGATGAGAGAGATGATGGGTTTAGAGCAGCTGCTTGGGAAGCAGGCATTTGTTCTGAGCAAGAAGGCCAAAGTTTCTCAAGGCCACTACTGTCACAGCCTGGGAATAACATTCTATGGGACATGTAGTTGGTTTCAAGATTGATTTTAAAACTCTTTTTTTCTGAATGTTCAGACTCCATCATTAATAGCTGTTAACAGACCTTGTCTTTTGTCCCCTTTATTGCATTCTTACAGAACTAGTCATTCTAAAGAGAGAGCGTGAGAGAAAGAGAGAGAGGGGGAGCACAGCATGAGTGGTGGAGAGGCAGAGAGAGAGAGAGAATCCCAGCAGGCTCCACACTGTCAGCTCATGGAACCCAACACAGGGCTTGATCTCACAAACCGTGAGATCATGACCTAAGCCAAAATCAAGAGTTGGATGCTTAACCAACTGAGCCACCCAGACCCCTAAAAATCTTTGTAGAGGAGATGCAGTTACCTGTAGTTATTCATTCAGTTGCTAAGAGACTACTACCATAAAATACTGCTTTGTAAGTAGTAAAGCCTAGACCAAAGATCTAGATATGAAGAGCAATTAGTATATTAAGGTCTCTTGTTTGTAGTTCCTACTAGATGCTAAATGGTTAATTTATTAGCTTAAGAAAGATGCTTCACTGCATTATAACTGTCAAGGAGTGAAAATATTGGCTAGAAGCATTGGCTGAAGCTATGTGCCTGCTGTGAAGTCTTCTATATATGAAGTATAAATATCATATCATATGTCATATCATATCATATCATATCATATCATATCATATCATATCCTATCATATCATATCAGCATAAGGCCCTTTAAGAAATCATTAGGGATCAAAGACAAAAACCACTTAATACAACAACATATGTATTAAGATACAAGTTAATTACTTGTCCCTGTTTCCGATATTACCACGAGTAATTTTTCTTCTCAGTGCATATTAACTATATTTTGAAGGAAAAGGTGTGTAACATAACCTTTGAGTCCCGAGAAGAGCAATTTCAGTCAATACATTCAATGTCTTAAGCTGCTTGTATTATCATCTTCAGTGATAATACAGAAAAAAGTTGATACAGCCTCTCTTTCACATCTGGAACTTATAAATCAATCCTGTTCAGGAGTATGCATCTCTCCGCACTCACTAATAAACTTACAGCAGCTCATGCTTGGTATTAATCTCTTCCTAATTAGAGAAGCACACGTTACAAATTTATCATTCTGAAGGAGAGCAAAAGGGTTTAATCTGTTTCTCTGATCCTTTCTGCTTTACTGTCCACTAAGCAACGCATGTTGATTATACAGCTTGTTATCCAGAGTAAGGACGGGGTGATAGAATAACATGGGATTTGGAGGAACATGGATTTGAGTCTGGGCCTGTAAGTAGCTGTGTAACTTCTGGTACTTTACCTAACCTCTCTGAGCCTTGCATTCTTCATCTGTAAATAGAACCATTCCAGTTACCTCACGAGGGCGCTGTGATGATTAAATGAGTGATACGTGGGACAAGCACCACAAAAATGTCCTTTAAAAACTTTTATTTATTAAAAATTTCAAGCGTATTCAAAGATTGAGAGAAAAGGTAGGACCCTCATTACCTACCACTCAGCATCAACAATCATCCACTCGTGGTCAATTCTGCTCATCTATACTCCACTTGGTGTCCCCCACCCCCAAAAGCAATAGTGAAATTCCAGGTATCAATATTATTTCCATCCTTAAATATTTAAGTACATGTCTCTAAAATGCAATTTTTAAAAAGTTTTTTATAACTTCCCTGTTCGATATGGCAGCCACTGGCCACATGTGACTAAGTTTAAACATAAATTCATTACAAGTAAATAAAATCAAAAATTCATTTCCTCAGTTGCAAATAGCCACACGGAGAGTGCAGATATAGAACCTTTCCACCACTGCACACAGTATTATGGACAGTATTGATCTACAAGTCTCTTTCCCCTCTGTTTTATTCTTTGAAATTTAATTGTTGGAAAAAAAACCAAGTCATTTGTCTTATAGAATGTCCCACACTCTGGATTTTTTAAAATTGAATTTCCATGGTGTCATTTAACATGTTCCATGGTCCTCTGTATATAATTGATGGCTAGAGCTAGTGACTGAAAAGCTGTTCACCTGTTTCGTGAGCTTGAGTTCCACTGGATGACCTTGAGCACATAATTTGACCTATGTGACTATCAGTTCTCTCATAAAAATGGGAACAGGAGCAGTACTTATACCTTAGGGCTCTTGTGAAGATTAAATAAGATAATTAATATAAAGTGCTCAGGCTGGTGCATGGCACATAGTGTGGATTAAATATATATTATTTATTACTTATGTTATTCTACTTGTATATGAATCAGTGATTCTCAAATATTGGTTCCAGTATGGTCCAAAGAAAAGCTGTATTTGTAACAAGCTCTTGATGATTCTCATGAAGTTGTGGTTTTAAGAAACTGATGGCTTTGTGCTATGTCAACTTGACTAGGCTGAACTTCGGTCCCAAGAATTTTCTTTCTAGTATGCTTCCTGTTAGAGGGGATGACAAGTGATCCCCTCTTGCCAGAATTGGAGAAGGGAAGGGAGGCAGCAGCCACTTTGTAGCATACAAACATCTTCTCTCACTTATTCAATCAAACATAATTTAGGTGCTATTATGAAGAGATTTTTGTAGTTGTAATTAAAATCCCTAATTAGTTGACCTTAAATTAATCAAAAGGGAGACTGTCCTGGGTAGCCCTGACTTAAATTAATTGGAAGGTTGTTATAAGAAGGCTTAGTCCGGGGCACCTGGGTAGCTCAGTCAGTTGAGTGTGTGACTTCAGCTCAGGTCATGATAGCGCGATTTGTGAGTTCGAGCCCCGCGTCAGACTCTGGGCTGACAGCTCAGAGCCTGGAACCTGCTTGGGATTCTGTGTCTCCCTCTCTCTCTGCCCCTCCCCTGCTCATTTTCTCTCTCTCTCAAAAATAAACATTAAAAAAAAAAAAGAGGGCTTAGTCCAGGCTCAGTTGGCTTCACTGGTGAATTCTATCAAACATTTAAAGACAAATTAATACTGTTTTTGCACAAGCTCTTCTAAAATATGGAAGAGGAGGGAACACTTTGCACCTTATTCTATAAGGCCAGTGTTAGCATGCCAAAAACAAAGACATCACAAAGTTAGAAAACAATATATCTAATGAATATAGATATAAAAGTTCTAACAAAATACTAACAAACTCAATCTAGCAACGTAAAAAAAGAATTATACACTATGACCAAGAGAGCTTTCTTCCAGAAATGCAAGGTTGGTTTAATACATGAAATGCACATATTAATAGAATAAAGGGCCAAACCACATAATTATTTTCATAAATGCAGGAAAAGCATTTGATAGAATTCACTGATTTATCATAAAAGCAGCCAATAAACCAGGAATAGAAAGGAACTTCCTCAACCTAGTAGAGGACATCTACAGAAAACTTTCTCTGGGGAACTCACACTTACCTTTGTTCTTCCATTTGAAATATTATACTTATACCTGGTTCTTTGTGGGGAGGTCTGGGATAGCCCAGTGTCTGGGTCTGGACAGGTGAGACTATTTTCTAAGTGGGCTTCAGTTTTAAGAAGTCCTCTTGCTCACAGCTATATGCCATATTATCTACTGTAGTCTTTATTAATAATAAAGGTGATACTTCTCTGGGCACCTGGCTGGCTCAGTTGGTGGCAAGTGAGACTCTTGATCTCGAGGTTGTGAGTTCAAGTCCCATATTGAGCATAGAGTTTATTTATATAAATAAATAAACAAACAAACAAACACGTTTTTAAAAAAGGTGATGCTTTGATTCCTGTCAGTCCCTAATACTTTATACTCTGTATTCTCAGTTGATTCAGAATCAGGGCATGAGAGACGGATGATGGTTGTTGGCCGCCTCAAAGACTCCAGCATGAGGCAATAGAAGGAATAATTTTAAAAAGTTTTAGACATGCACAATAGTAATCCCTATAGTAATGATTAGAATCCTAGACTTATTTCAAAAGTTGGAAATACTGCTAGAGATCATTTTGCAGCTAGCTTCTAACCCCTGGAGATTAAGTAATGTGTACAAGACTATCCAGTCATCTAGTAACATATCAGAACTAGAATCCAAATTTTCTTTCAGCCTGCCACACTTTCCACCACACCCTGTTGCTTCCTTAATATGCTGAGATAAAAAATGTTTTATCATCTGCTTCTCTGAAGATTAGAATTTTGTCATTGCTGCTATAGATAAAGAAATAAATGCAATTATGTTAAATAATTTCCCTGTAGTAATAGGGCTTATCAGAGGTAGCACTGGAAATGAAAAATACTACTCTAATTTTAGTTCAAGGCTGTGCTGATGAGATCATTTTTTTTTCTGTCAAAATGCCAAACTGAAATAAATGGGAGAGTGGTACATAGTGGAAACACAATCGCTGTGGCAGGGTCTTTAGTTCATATGTTAATTCAACTGATGATCTCTGGTTCCTTTCCTAGCATGATGTCATGGTATGTTATGGTATTAAAATTTCCTCCTGAAAGAATAGAAGGAAATAAGTAGAATGGGGTGTTAACTGCCTAACTCCAAAACCTGTGATCTTAATTAACCATGATGTTTACTGCCTATCCAAATCTGTAAGGTGCACAGGCAAATGTTTACACAATAAAATGAAAGTTGAGGTGAATTTCTAAATGCAATTAATTTATGTTATTCATAAAAATAATAGAACTTACTACTTGGCTATTACAGCTCTCTTTAAGTAATTGTCCCTGCAGATCTATTGGTGGAAATGCAGTAATGTTAAAAATCCACGTTAAACCACCAAGATAACAGCAGATGCTCTTTGTTAGTCAGGCCATTACTGTTTGATTTTCTACAAAATCTACAAATGAATTTGACTTTGATTTGCTGCAAAGAGATCTTTAATCTTACCTGATTTCCGTGCTGAGAAGTCATTCATTCACCAAGTAGTTCTTGAGTATCTTCTGTGTCTCAGGCACTGTTATAGGCACTGCGGGTAGAGTTATAAATAGAACTAAGTCCATGATTTCATTGAGCAGAGGGTATTATAAAATTTTTTTAAATTTATTTATTTTTGAAGGAGAGAGAAACAGAGAGCGAGCAGGGGAGAGGCAGAGAGAGACAGGGGAAGGTGAGGAGGGGAGACACAGAATCTGAAGCAGGCTCCAGGCTCTGAGCTGTCAGCACAGAGCCCAACGCAGGACTCAAACCCACAAACCACGAGATTGTGACCTGAGCCCAAGTCAGACGCTTAACTGACTGAACCACCCAGGCACCTCTGGGCAGAGGATATTATAAAGCAATAAACAAAATAACATCCCTTATTTGCTGCTGTTAGAGATAGGCATAACTCTACTCAATAAAAACAATGGTCAAATAAGTTTGGGAAATAATGTAACTATAGTCTCTTCTTAGTGCTTGAAATTATACAAACTTATTAAAGTCCCAAAGGTATTAGACATAAAAGCATCTGTTTAACTCTAGTTCTCTGACTTATTTGACCATTTAAACTTTTTTTTTCATTTTTGAGAAAGCACTTATTAACTTCTTGTGGAATTAATATTCCGAAGAAACCAGTTTTAGAAAATACCAAACTGTAAGAGCTCTTTGTGTTGTTTTGGTTTTATAAATGTTCTATGATTCTCTTATCAGTTGTAGTTCTTATTTTTTTAAGTTATTTATTTATTATTTATTTTTGAGCAAGAGAGTGAGCAGGGGAGGAGCAGAAAGGGAGAATCTCAAGCAGGCTCTGTGCTTACAGCGCAGTGGCAGGGGCGGGGGGTGGCTAGAACTCATGAAACTGTGAAATTGTGACCTGAGCCAAAATCAAGAGTCGGACACTCAACTGACTGAGCCACCCAGGCACCCCCTTACTTCTCATTTTATATGGTTACATTTTGGAAGGCATAAATGGACCTGCACTAGCTCAAATACATAATAGTAATAATCAACTATATTATAATAAGAGTCAATATATTGCACATACTTTTTTCTCACCATTTCCAGGTTGATTTATCTCTCTAAACCACTATAACTTTTTGAAACTTTTAAATTATAAAATAAATAGAAGCATATAGAAACAGAAAAGAAAACAAATATAGACCTTAGTGAATACTGTGGAATATCCTTGTAGCCACAACCCATGTCAAGAAACAACTTTCCCAGTCATCTCAGAAGCCTCCCCCGCCCCCTACATGCTCTATACAATTCATAGCCATTCCTCTTCCTCCAAAATGACTACTGTCAAAAAACAAACAAACACGGGCACCTGGGTGGCTGGCTCAGTTGAGCCTCTGACTTCGGCTCAGGTCATGATCTCACGGTTCATGAGATCAACGTTGGGCTCTGTGCTGATAGCTCAGAGACTGGAGCCTGTGTCGGATTCTGTGTCTCCCTCTCTCTTTCTCTGCCCGTCCCCCACTCATGCTGTGTGTGTCTCTCTCTCTGTCTCTCAAAAATAAACATTAAACCAACAAACCACTATCCTGAGTCATAGCAATCACTCTTTTGCATTTCCTTACATTACAGTTTAGTCTCGCCTGTGAAAAGAAAACACCTTGTTACTTTTTTACATCTCTTTTAAGCTACAGGTTCTCCTCCACCCTTTCCTTTCCTCATACTTTGTCTGTTGTAGAACTCATTCTGACACATTTTGCTGATTGCACACTCCTGATTTAGTTTCACATGTTCCTGTGCCTTTTGTGTTTCCTAGAAATTGGCAGGTGGATCCAGAGGTTTCCTCAGGCTTCGATTCATTTCCTTTGTGTTCTTTTTTCAGGAAGTCTGGTTTTCACTCATTCTTTTTTTCTTTTTAATGTTAGCAGCCATCGATACTCAATATTTAGATTTATTAATGGAAGCTTGCAAAAAGATAATAATCTATCCCTACCATTTTGCTTTCATGAATTACTTTGAAAGATTGTATAATGAGATGCACCCCTTCATCTACTATTTGGTTATCCAATGAAACGGTTTATTATAGAAAAGGCAGGGAAAATGTTTGAGTTTTCTCTTTTATTTCCCCAGTAACAAATTGATTCCCTGTCATCTTTCAAAAATTAGATTTTTTAACTCTTATAATGAACTCATGGACTTAAACATATTAGAGGGATTTCAATCCATTGCAATTCTTATCGTTATTGAAGCTCCAACTTTGGCTATGGGTACTCTTCAGATTGGCTCCTTGGACATGATCCTAATAGTTTTTTTTTTTTTTTATGGCTTTCTTAATAGCTGATATGTCAAGATATTCCATCTTCCTCTCCAGACCTCAATTCCTGAAATTAGCTGTTTGGCCAAGGACCCTTGATTTCTTTCAATGGGAAATATTTCAAGATGAGAATGTAGTTGCTGTTTCTAAGTCTCTTTAGTGGAAGTGTATCTATCTATCTATCATAGATAGATATTTATATATATTTATATTATTTACATAGAGATATGTATGTAAATATATAGATATATATATTACCTGATGAGTTCATACTAGTATTTGTATTTTTTTAAGTTTACTTATTTATTTTGAGAGAGAGAGAGAGAGACAGAGTGCATGAGCAGGGGAGGGGCAGAGAGAGAGGGAGAGACAGAGAATCCCAAGCAGGCACTGTCAACACAGAGCCTGACACAGGGCTCAAACCCATGAACCATGAGTTCATGACCTGAGCTGAAGTTAAGAGCTGGACACTTAAACAACTAACCTACCCAGGTGCCTCTAGTATTTCTATTTTAAATTCACAACTACAATGTTTTTACCTAACCTCTTTTGTGTTATATCTTATCTCCTGTCTTTCACACCAAAAACCCTGTTTCTCAAGGTAACAGGGAGTGATAGAATATTCCATAATTCTGTAATATCCCAGAATTACAGTACTAATACTACTACGGACTATTAATATTACTTATATCACCACCAATTAGTAAAAAAATTAAAATTTATATATTGCTATCTCCATCACCTCTCATTTTAAAAATGATTGGGGAATATTTGTATCAAAGCATATATGATCTTCACTGTGAGGTCATCTAGCCATTAGACACTATAGTCTCCCCCCTTTTTAACTGTTGTTTTGTCTTAGTTCTACAAACAACTGTATATCTAATGATCACCTCCTGTCCTTATTTAATATCTCTCTGGTCATTTTGATTGTCAGAAATTCTATTTGATTTCTTAGGAAGAACACATAGGAACAGTATTTTTTGAGATTTACCAAAAATAATTTGTGTGTACCTTTTATACTTGAAAGACAATTTTGCAGGATATAAAGTATTTGGCTAAGGGACGCCTGGGTGACTCAGTCAGTTAAGTGACTGACTTTGGCTCAGGTCACAATCTCACGGTTCCTTTCAAGCCGCACACCAGGCTCTGTGTTGGCAGCTTAGAGCCTGGAGCCTGCTTCCGATTCTGTGTCTCCCTCTCTCTCTGCTCCTCCCCCATTCACACTCTGTCTCTCAAAAGTGAATAAACATTAAAAAAAATTTTTTTAGTAAACAAAATGTTTGGCTAATATTTTATTTTTATGAATCTTGTAAAAACAGCCCATACTTAATTTTCTTCTGGCATAATGTACTGCTGTTGACAGTTTGGTGACAACCTAATTATCCCTCCTTTATAAGTCACATACTCTTTTTGCCTTGTTACCAAACATTCTATTTTCTTTAAAGTCTAGTAATTTTAGTAGAATATACCTTGGCGTTGGTTGTTCTGATCAATATTCTCAGATACTTAAAGTGCTATTTTGATATGTAATTTTAAGTCTTTTTTTATTTCAGAAAACTTGTCTTGAATTGAAGTATTTGTTTTGTTCTTTCTGTTGGTTTTCTTCTTTGGACTCCCTTTGCTGATCTTCTTTGGCTATCATCCACATTGACAACTTTTGAATCTCTTTTATTTAAAAATTATTATTATTATTTTAGTTTTAAAACTGTTCTTTTCATCTTTTATTCCTTATAAGGCATTTTTCGTCGACGTGCATATGTATGTGTGTGTGTGTGAGTGTGTGTTTTGCTCTTGTTTCTTCTAGTTTAGTATTTATTTCTAAAATGATTTTTTCTTTTCAAATTCTCCTTTGAGAATTATTACCTAACTTATGAATTTTTCTAATTCTGATTTATATTGTTTTCTCATGTCTTGTATTATTTCTTTATTAAAGTTCATTTTTTAATAATTTTTATAAGTTTTAAAAAAATGTTTATTTATTTATTTTGAGAGAGAGAGCGAGCATGAGCAGGGGAGGGACAGAGAGAGAGAGAGAGAGAGGGAGAGAGAGAATCCCAAGGCTGTGCAGCACAAGCACAGAGCCCAACATGGGGCTCGAACTCAAAAACCAAAAGATCATGACCTGAGCTGAAATGAAGACTCAGATACTTAACCCACTGAGCCACCCAGATGCCCCTCATTTTTAAATAGTGTAGTTTTTATCTGTTTCTTGAGTACATCTTTCCAGGATGCTTTTGTTTCTTTGTAGGGGTGTCATTCTACTCCTTATTCTTACTTACTTACTTACTTACTTACTTACTTATTTATTTATTTAAGAGAGTGTGTGGGCAGAAAAGAGGGAGAGGGAGAGGAAGAGAGGTCAACGACCCTGGGATCATGACCTGAGCCAAACTCAAGAATCAAATGCTCAAGTGACTGAGCCATCCAGGCGCCCCTCTTTTTTGTATGTATGTATGTATGTATGTATGTATGTATGTATGTATGTATGTATGTAGTAACTTTGGGATTTGACCTTGATACCTTTCTAGTGCTTGCTCTTAAGTAAAATCAGTTTTCCTCAAATTTTTAAAGTAAGCTTAGTTCAAATAGCTTTTTTTTTTTTTTAACTTGACAGTGTTTCATGTTTTTGTGTAATGTTTTAAAAAAATGACTGTTTGCTTTCTGAGATTTTCTGACCCTGTTTCCCTTAATGACTTTTTCCCCCCTTAGCCACTTTTTTACAAAGTTTGTTTGTTTATTTATTTATTTATTTATTTATTTAGAGTGGGGGGTGGAGAGAGGCAGAGAGAGAGGGAGAGAGAATCCCAAGCAGGCTCTGCACTGTCAGCACAGAACCTGACTCGGGTCTTGATCCCCTGAACAGTAAGATTATGGCCTGAGCCGAAATCAAGAGTCAGATGCTTATCTGACTGAGTCCCCAGGCCCCCCCTGCCAGCTACTTTTGATCTGGATCTTCTCTTTACTTCTGTGTTTTTCCTGCTCTGATCAATTTTTATTCCACAGTCAGTGGTTTCTTCTCAGAACTATGTCCTGGAAGGGAGCTTTGGCTGGTCAGTATTGAGAATTCATAGGTGCAAGACTGTTTCTACCCCTTGGGGTCTTACCAGGGCCCCCTTGCACTTATCTGTTATTGGAATGGGCAAAACGTGTCCCAGATTCAGTTGTCATTCTCAGATTGACCCACTGTGCTTTCTAGTAAATATCTGTTTCTTTTGGGGGTTCTTCTGTTCTCAGGTCCATCAAATAACCCATTGATACCCTCTTTTCTCTCTTGCATAAACTCTAATATCATGGCCTGTGGTTGTCAGTGATTATCCTCCACCTGCTTGTATTTTGTGGATTTTTTTTAATGTTTATTTATTTTTGAGAGTGAGAGAGACAGAGCGCGAGCAGGGGAGGGGCAGAGACAGAGGGAGACACAGAATTTGAAGTAGGCTCCAGGCCCTGAGCTGTTAGCACAGAGCCTGACATGGGGCTCAAACTCACAAACCATGAGATCATGACCTGAGCCGAAGTCAGATGCTTAACCAACTGAGCCACACAGGTGCCCCTGTATTTTGTGGTTTGTGAGGATAACTTACCATCTTATTTTGTTGTAAATGTTATCCTATGGGCTTTTTATTTTACTTTCCAATTTCTTTGTTTATATGTAGGGATTTGAGAAGACCCAAACACTATGCTGTCACTTTTAGATGCTGACTATAACCTTCAATGGATTGAAATTTGATTAAAAAAATTTTTTTAATGTTTATTTATTTTTGAGAGAGAGGCAAAATGCAAACAGGGGAGGGGCAGACAGAGAAAGAGACACAGAATCTGAAGCAGGCCCCAGGCTCTGAGCTATCATCACAGAGCCCGACATGGGGTTCGAACCCATGAACCATGAAATCATGACCTGAGCCAAAGTCAGACACTCAACTGACTGAGCCACCCAGGCATCCCTGAAATTTGATTATTTTTATATTATACATTATGTTTTTTCAAAACAGCTGTTCTAAAAATAATTTCAACCTTGCTGAAAATTACAAGAACAATACAAAGCATTTTAGTTTACCCTTTACTCAGATTCTCTAATTGGTTGTTAACATTTTACCATATTTGTCTTATCATTTTCTTTTTCTCTCTCAATTATTTTGTATAGTATATGGTAAAACCTGGTAAAACCATTAAAATCAAGAAATTAGGGGTACCTGGATGGCTCAGCCTGTTGAGTGTCTGTCTGACTCTTGATTTTGGCCCCGTTCATGATCCCAGGGTCATAAGATCAAGCCCCACCTCAGGCTCTACATGAGCATGGAGCCTACTTAAGATTCTCAATCTCTCTCTCTCTCCCTCCCTCCCTCCCTCTCTCCCTCTGCCCCTCTTCTCTGCTTGAGTGTGTGCATGCCCTCTCTCTTTAAAATTAAAAAAAAAATAAAAGGAATTAAAAATGTTACAATACTACCATTCAATCCATTGGCTGCATTCAAATTTCACTAATAATATACCATATAATCACTCTTTCCTTTCTAATGCAGGATCCAATAGGAGATCATGTGTTGTATTTAGTTGTCATATCTCTATTCTCTTTGGAGCAGTTCCTCAGTTTTTTCATGTCTTTCATGACATTGACTTTTTTTTGGAAGATAATAGGCTAGTTACTTTATAGAGTATCCTCAATTTGAGTTTGTTTTATACTTATTATGATTAGATTCAGGTGATTCATCTTTTGGAAGGGGTATCATGGACACGATGCTATGTTCTTCTCAATGTATCATCAAGAAGCAAATTAACAAATATTAATTTGTCCCATTTCTATCAGTGTTGACTTTCATCACTTTTTAAGATGTAAAATTCATTGTAAAATGAATAAGTACCTTGTACTTATTAATCAATAAGTTACTAATATGTATTTTGTAGAGAGCTACTTTGATATTATGTAAATATCTTATTTCTCATTACATTTTCACTCAAAGTTTTAGTGTCCATTGTTGGTTCCTCCTTGAATCAATTATTACTGTAATGGTTGACAAATGGTGATATTCTAAGTGCATCATTTGTTCTACAGTTATTAGTTGGCATTGTACTATATGGTAAAACTTTTTGTTCTCATTCATTCATTCATTCATTCATTCACATATATTTATGTCCAGATGGATTCATGGATTCCTGTTTTATTCAATCGGCCACAATTTGTTGCTATTCTTTTTTATTTTATGTTTAAGTTGCCTCAGATTTAGCTAATGGG